>NW_027043280.1:0-233134 GCF_036013475.1 Columba livia
CTTCTTTCTTACTTCTTTCTTTCTTCTTTCTTACTTCTTTCTTACTTCTTTCTTCATTCCTTCTTACTTCTTTCTTACTTCTTTCTTACCTCTTTCTTACTTCTTTCTTTCTTTTTCTTCTTTCTTTCTTACTTCTTTCTTCTTTCTTTCCTACTTCTTTCTTATTTCTTTCTTTCTTCTTTCTTACTTCTTTCTTTCCTCTTTCTTACTTCTTTCATACTTCTTCCTTCTTTCTTTCTTACTTCTTTCTTCTTTCTTTCTTACTTCTTCTTACTTCTTCTTACTTCTTCTTCTTACTTCTTTCTTACTTCTTTCTTACTTCTTTCTTACTTCTTTCTTCTTCTTTCTTACTTCTTTCTTCTCTTCTAACTTCTTCCTAACTTCTTTCTTCATCCTTCTTACTTCTTACTTCTTCTTACTTCTTTCTTACTTCTTTCTTCTTCTTTCTTACTTCTTTCTCTATCTTTTCTTCTTTCTTACTTCTTTCTTTCTTCTTTCTTACTTCTTTCTTACTTCTTTCTTCATTCTTTCTTACTTCTTTCTTCATTCCTTCTTACTTCTTTCTTACTTCGTTCTTACTTCTTTATTTCTTCTTTCTTCCTTCTTTCATACTTCTTTCTTTCTTCTTTCTACTTCTTTCTTCTTTCTTCCTTACTTCTTTCTTACTTCTTTCTTACTTCGTTCTTCTTTCTTTCTTCTACTCTTTCTTACTTCTTTCCTACTACTTTCTTACTTCTTTCTTACTTCGTTCTTTCTTTCTTAATTCTTTCTTACTTCTTTCTTACTTCTTTCTTTCTTCTTTCTTACTTCTTCTTCTTTCTTACTTCTTTCTTACTTCTTTCTTACTTCTTCTTCTTCCTTCTTACTTCTTTCTTACTTCTTTTCTTACTTCTTTTCTACTTCTTCTTACTTCTTTCTTCTTCTTTCTTCATTCCTTCTTACTTCTTTCTTACTTCTTTTATTCTTTCTTACCTCTTTCTTACTTCTTTCTTTCTTCTTTCTTCTTTCTTTCTTACTTCTTTCTTCTTCTCCTACTTCTTCTTACTTCTTTCTTTCTTCCTACCTCTTTCTTTCTTCTTCTACTTCTTTCATACTTCTTTCTTCTTTCTTTC
The DNA here is from genome assembly GCF_036013475.1 of Columba livia. Taxonomy (NCBI): domain Eukaryota; kingdom Metazoa; phylum Chordata; class Aves; order Columbiformes; family Columbidae; genus Columba; species Columba livia. The sequence continues at coordinate 1,113 of NW_027043280.1, forward strand.
TTACTTCTTTCTTCTTTCTTTCTTACTTCTTTCTTACCTCTTTCTTACTTCTTTCTTACTTCTTTCTTACTTCTTTCTTCTTTCTTTCTTACTTCTTTCTTAATTCTTTCTTACTTCTTTCTTACTTCTTTCATTCTTCTTTCTTACTTCTTTCTTACTTCTTTCTTACTTCTTTCTTACTTCATTCTAACTTCTTTTTCTTCTTTCTTACTTCTTACTTACTTCTTTCTTTCTTCTTTTTTACTTCTTTCTTCTTTCTTTCTTACTTCTTTCTTACTTCTTTCTTACTTCTTTCTTCTTTCTTTCTTACTTCTTTCTTACTTCTTTCCTACTTCTTTCTTACTTCTTTCTTACTTCTTTCTAACTTCTTTCTTACTTCTTTCTTACTTCTTTCTTACTTCTTTCTTACTTCTTTCTTACTTCTTTCTTTCTTCTTTCTTAGTTCTTTCTTTCTTCTTTCTTACTTCTTTCTTACTTCATTCTTCTTCTTTCTTCTTCCTTTCTTACCTCTTTCTTACTTCTTTCTTACTTCTTTCTTACTTCTTTCTTCTTCCTTTCTACTTCTTACTTCTTTCTTACTTCTTTCTTACTTCTTTCTTCATTCCTTCTTACTTCTTTCTTACTTCTTTCTTACTTCTTCTTACTTCTTTCTTACTTCTTTCTTACTTCTTCTTACTTCTTTCTTTCTTCTTTCCTACTTATTTCTTTCTTCTTTCTTACTCCTTTCATACTTCTTTCTTCTTTCTTTCTTCCTTCTTTCTTCTTTCTTTCTTACTTCTTTCTTACTTCTTTCTTACTTCTTTCTTATTTCTTTCTTACTTCTTCTTACTTCTTTCTTCTTCTTTCTTACTTCTTTTTCTTCTTCTACTTCTTTCTTACTTCTTTCTTATTCTTTCTTACTTCTTTCTTCTTCTTTCTTACTTCTTTCTTACTTCTTTCTTACTTCTTTCTTCTTTCTTTCTTACTTCTTTCTTACTTCTTTCCTACTTCTTTCTTACTTCTTTCTTACTTCTTCCTAACTTCTTTCTTACTTCTTTCTTACTTCTTTCTTACTTTTTTCTTTCTTCTTTCTTAATTCTTTCTTCTTCTTTCTTACTTCTTCTTACTTCATTCTTCTTTCTTTCTTCTTCCTTTCTTACTTCTTACTCTTTCTTACTTCTTCTTACTTCTTTCTTACTTCTTTCTTACTTCTTTCTTACTACTTTTCTTACTTCTTTCTTAGTTCTTTCTTACTTCTTTCTTTCTTCTTCTTACTTCTTTCTTACTTCTTTCTTACTTCTTTCTTACTTCTTTCTACTTCTTTCTTCTTACTTCTTCTTACTTCTTAACTTCTTCTACAACTTTCTTACTCTTTCTTACTTCTTCTTAACTTCTCTTCTACTCTAATTCTTCTTACTTCTTTCTTACTTCTTTCTTCTTCGTCTTCTTACTTTCTTACTTCTTTCTTACTTTCTTACTTCAATCTACTTCTTTCTTACTTCTTACTTCTTTTCTTCTTTCTTACTTCTTTCATACTTCTTCTTTACTTCTTTCTTACTTCTTTCTTACTTCTTTCTTACTTCTTTCCTTACTTCTTTCTTACTTCTTTCTTACTTCTTTCTTACTTCTTTCTTACTTCTTTCTTAATTCTTTCTTACTTCTTTCTTACTTCTTTCTTACTTCTTTCTTACTTCTTTCTTCTTCTTTCTTACTTCTTTCTTACTTCTTTCTTACTTCTTTCTTACTTCTTTCTTACTTCTTTCTTACTTCTTTCTTTACTTCTTTCTTACTTCTTTCTTACTTCTTCTTACTTCTTTCTTCTTCTACTTCTTCTTACTTCTCTTCTTTCTTCTTCTACTTCTTTCTTACTTCTTTCTTACTTCTTCTACTTCTTTCTTACTTCTTTCTTACTTCTTACTTCTTCTTCTTCTCTTCTTACTTCTTTCTTACTTCTTTCTTACTTCTTTCTTACGTCTTCTTTCTCTTTCTTCTTTCTTACTCTTTCTTCTTTCTTACTTCTTTCTTACTTCTTTCTTACTTCTTTCTACTTTCTACTTCTTCTTACTTCTTTCTTACTTCTCTTTCTTACTTCTTCTTTCTTACTTCTTTCTTACTCTTTCTTACTTCTTTCTTACTTCTTCTACTTCTTTCTTCTTCTCTTCTTCTTTCTCTTACTTCTTCTTTCTACTTCTTTCTTACTTCTTCTTACTTCTTCTTCTTACTTCTTTCTTACTTCTTTCTTACTTCTTCTTACTTCTTCTTCTACTTCTTTCTTACTTCTTCTTCTTCTTCTTACTTCTTTCTTACTTCTTTCTTACTTCTTTACTTCTTTCTTAACTTAACAACTTCTTTCTACTTCTTTCTTACTTCTTCTTACTTCTTCTTACTTCTTTCTTCTTCTTCTTCTTACTTCTTTCTTACTTCTTCCTTACTTCTTTCTAACTTACTTCTTTCTTACTTCCTTTCTTCTTCTACTTCTTCTTACTTCTTTCTTACTTCTTTCTTACTTCTTTCTTACTTCTTTCTTCTTCTTTCTTACTTCTTCTTATTCTTCTTACTTCTTTCTTACTTCTTCTTCTTACTTCTTTCTTACTTCTTTCTACTTCTTTCTTACTTCTTTCTTACTTCTTCTTCTTTCTTCTCTTCTTACTTCTTTCTTACTTCTTTCTTACTTCTTTCTTACTTCTTTCTTACTTCTTTCTTACTTCTTTCTTTCTTTCTTACTTCTTTCTTACTTCTTTCTTCTTCTTTCTTTCTTCTTCTTTCTTACTTCTTTCTTACTTCTTTCTTACTCTTTCTTCTTTCTTCTTTCTTCTTCTTTCTTTCTTCTTCTTTCTTACTTCTTTCTTCTTTCTTACTTCTTTCTTACTTCTTTCTTACTTCTTCTTACTAACTTTCTTACTTCTTTCTTACTTCTATTCTTACTTTCTTCTTTCTTTCTTTCTTACTTCTTTCTTCTTCTTTCTTACTTCTTTCTTACTTCTTTCTTACTTCTTTCTTACTTCTTTCTTACTCTTCTTTCTTACTTCTTTCTTACTTCTTTCTTACTTCTTTCTTACTTCTTCTTACTTACTTCTTTCTTACTTCTTTCTTCTTTCTTTCTTACTTCTTTCTTACTTCTTTCTTACTTCTTTCTTCCTTCTTTCTTACTTCTTTCTTACTTCTTTCTTCTTTCTTTCCTACTTCTTTCTTACTTCTTTCTTCTTTCCTACTTATTTCTTACTTCTTTCTTACTTCTTTCATACTTCTTTCTTCTTTCTTTCTTACTTCTTTCTTCTTTCTTTCTTACTTCTTTCTTACTTCTTTCTTACTACTTTCTTACTTCTTTCTTACTTCTTTCTTCTTACTTCTTTCTTAATTCTTTCTTACTTCTTTCTTACTTCTTTCTTACTTCTTTCTTACTTCTTTCTTCTTTCTTTCTTACTTTTTTTTCTTCTTTCTTACTTCTTTCTTACTTCTTTCTTTCTTCTTTCTTAGTTCTTTCTTCTTTCTTTCTTACTTCTTTCTTACTTCTTTCTTACTTCTTTCTTCTTTCTTTCTTACTTCTTTCTTATTTCTTTCCTACTTCTTTCTTACTTCTTTCTTACTTCTTCCTAACTTCTTCTTACTTCTTTCTTACTTCTTTCTTACTTCTTTCTTTCTTCTTTCTTAATTCTTTCTTTCTTCTTTCTTACTTCTTTCTTACTTCATTCTTCTTTCTTTCTTCTTCCTTTCTTACTTCTTTCTTACTTCTTTCTTACTTCTTTCTTACTTCTTTCTTAATTCCTTCTTACTTCTTTCTTACTTCTTTCTTACTTCTTTCTTACTTCTTTCTTTCTTCTTTCTTCCTTCTTTCTTACTTCTTTCTTACTTCTTTCTTCATTCCTTCTTACTTCTTTCTTACTTCTTTTTACTTCTTTCTTACCTCTTTCTTACTTCTTTCTTTCTTCTTTCTTTCTACTTCTTACTTCTTTCTTCTTCCCTACTTCTTTCTTACTTCTTTCTTTCTTCTTTCCTAGCTCTTTCTTTCTTATTTCTTACTTCTTTCATACTTCTTTCTTCTTTCTTTCTTACTTCTTTCTTCTTTCTTTCTTACTTCTTTCTTACTTCTTTCTTACTTCTTTCTTACTTCTTTCTTACTTCTTTATTACTTCTTTCTTCTTTCTTTCTTACTTCTTTCTTAATTCTTTCTTACTTCTTTCTTACTTCTTTCTTTCTTCTTTCTTACTTCTTTCTTACTTCTTTCTTACTTCATTCTAACTTCTTTTTCTTCTTTCTTACTTCTTACTTACTTCTTTCTTTCTTATTTTTACTTCTTTCTTCTTCTTTCTTACTTCTTTCTTACTTCTTTCTTCTTTCTTTCCTACTTCTTTCTTACTTCTTTCCTACTTCTTTCTTACTTCTTTCCTACTTCTTTCTTACTTCTTTCTTACTTCTTTCTAACTTCTTTCTTACTTCTTTCTTACTTCTTTCTTACTTCTTTCTTACTTCTTTCTTACTTCTTTCTTACTTCTTTCTTTCTTCTTTCTTAGTTCTTTCTTTCTTCTTTCTTACTTCTTTCTTACTTCATTCTTCTTTCTTTCTTTCTTCCTTTCTCACTTCTTTCTTACTTCTTTCTTACTTCTTTCTTACTTCTTTCTTCTTCCTTTCTTACTTCTTTCTTACTTCTTTCTTACTTCTTTCTTACTTCTTTCTTACTTCTTTCTTCATTCCTTCTTACTTCTTTCTTACTTCTTTCTTACTTCTTTCTTACTTCTTTCTTTCTTCTTTCTTACTTCTTTCTTACTTCTTTCTTCATTCCTTCTTACTTCTTTCTTACTTATTTCTTACCTCTTTCTTACTTCTTCTTTCTTTTTCTTCTTTCTTTCTTACTTCTTTCTTCTTTCTTTCCTACTTCTTTCTTATTTCTTTCCTTCTTCTTTCTTACTTCTTTCTTTCCTCTTTCTTACTTCTTTCATACTTCTTCCTTCTTTCTTTCTTACTTCTTTCTTCTTTCTTTCTTACTTCTTTCTTACTTCTTTCTTACTTCTTTCTTACTTCTGTCTTTCTTACTTCTTTCTTACTTCTTTCTTACTTCTTTCTTTCTTCTTTCTTACTTCTTTCTTACTTCTTTCTTCTTTCTAACTTCTTCCTAACTTCTTTCTTCATTCCTTCTTACTTCTTTCTTACTTCTTTCTTACTTCTTTCTTACTTCTTTCTTACTTCTTTCTTACTTCTTTCTTCTATCTTTCTTCTTTCTTACTTCTTTCTTTCTTCTTTCTTACTTCTTTCTTACTTCTTTCTTCATTCTTTCTTACTTCTTTCTTCATTCCTTCTTACTTCTTTCTTACTTCGTTCTTACTTCTTATTTCTTCTTTCTTCCTTCTTTCATACTTCTTTCTTTCTTCTTTCTTACTTCTTTCTTCTTTCTTCCTTACTTCTTTCTTACTTCTTTCTTACTTCGTTCTTCTTTCTTTCTTACTTCTTTCTTACTTCTTTCCTACTACTTTCTTACTTCTTTCTTACTTCGTTCTTTCTTCTTTCTTAATTCTTTCTTACTTCTTTCTTACTTCCTTACTTCATTCTTCTTTCTTTCTTCTTCCTTTCTACTTCTTTCTTACTTCTTTCTTACTTCTTTCTTACTCTTTCTTACTTCTTTCTTAATTCCTTCTTACTTCTTTCTTACTTCTTTCTTACTTCTTTCTTACTTCTTTCTTACTTCTTTCTTTCTTCTTTCTTCATTCCTTCTTACTTCTTTCTTACTTCTTTTTAATTCTTTCTTACCTCTTTCTTACTTCTTTCTTTCTTCTTTCTTCTTTCTTTCTTACTTCTTTCTTCTTTCTTCCCTACTTCTTTCTTACTTCTTTCTTTCTTCTTTCCTACCTCTTTCTTTCTTCTTTCTTACTTCTTTCATACTTCTTTCTTCTTTCTTTCTTACTTCTTTCTTCTTTCTTTCTTACTTCTTTCTTACCTCTTTCTTACTTCTTTCTTACTTCTTTCTTACTTCTTTCTTCTTTCTTTCTTACTTCTTTCTTAATTCTTTCTTACTTCTTTCTTACTTCTTTCATTCTTCTTTCTTACTTCTTTCTTACTTCTTTCTTACTTCTTTCTTACTTCATTCTAACTTCTTTTTTCTTCTTTCTTACTTCTTACTTACTTCTTTCTTTCTTCTTTTTTACTTCTTTCTTCTTTCTTTCTTACTTCTTTCTTACTTCTTTCTTACTTCTTTCTTCTTTCTTTCTTACTTCTTTCTTACTTCTTTCCTACTTCTTTCTTACTTCTTTCTTACTTCTTTCTAACTTCTTTCTTACTTCTTTCTTACTTCTTTCTTACTTCTTTCTTACTTCTTTCTTTCTTCTTTCTTAGTTCTTTCTTTCTTCTTTCTTACTTCTTTCTTACTTCATTCTTCTTTCTTTCTTCTTCCTTTCTTACCTCTTTCTTACTTCTTTCTTACTTCTTTCTTACTTCTTTCTTCTTCCTTTCTTACTTCTTTCTTACTTCTTTCTTACTTCTTTCTTACTTCTTTCTTCATTCCTTCTTACTTCTTTCTTACTTCTTTCTTACTTCTTTCTTACTTCTTTCTTACTTCTTTCTTACTTCTTTCTTTCTTCTTTGTTCTTTCTTTCTTCTTTCTTCTTTCTTTCTTACTTCTTTCTTACTTCTTTCTTACTTCTTTCTTACTTCTTTTTTTCTTCTTTCTTACTTCTTTCATAATTCTTTCTTACTTCTTTCTTTCTTCTTTCTTACTTCTTTCTTACTTCTTTCTTACTTCATTCTAACTTCTTTTTTCTTCTTTCTTACTTCTTACTTACTTCTTTCTTTCTTCTTTTTTACTTCTTTCTTCTTTCTTTCTTACTTCTTTCTTACTTCTTTCTTACTTCTTTCTTCTTTCTTTCTTACTTCTTTCTTACTTCTTTCCTACTTCTTTCTTACTTCTTTCTTACTTCTTTCTAACTTCTTTCTTACTTCTTTCTTACTTCTTTCTTGCTTCTTTCTTACTTCTTTCTTACTTCTTTCTTACTTCTTTCTTTCTTCTTTCTTAGTTCTTTCTTTCTTCTTTCTTACTTCTTTCTTACTTCATTCTTCTTTCTTTCTTCTTCCTTTCTTACCTCTTTCTTACTTCTTTCTTACTTCTTTCTTACTTCTTTCTTCTTCCTTTCTTACTTCTTTCTTACTTCTTTCTTACTTCTTTCTTACTTCTTTCTTCATTCCTTCTTACTTCTTTCTTACTTCTTTCTTACTTCTTTCTTACTTCTTTCTTACTTCTGTCTTACTTCTTTCTTACTTCTTTCTTACTTCTTTCTTACTTATTTCTTACTTTTTTCTTACTTCTTTTTTTCTTCTTTCTTACTTCTTTCATACTTCTTTCTTACTTCTTTCTTTCTTCTTTCTTACTTCTTTCTTACTTCTTTCTTAATTCTTTCTTCTTTCTTTCTTACTTCTTTCTTACTTCTTTCTTACTTCTTTCTTACTTCTTTCATACTTCTTTCTTACTTCTTTCTTACTTCTTTCTTACTTCTTTCTTACTTCTTTCTTACTTCTTTCTTCATTCCTTCTTACTTCTTTCTTACTTCTTTCTTACTTCTTTCTTACCTCTTTCTTACTTCTTTCTTTCTTCTTTCTTCTTTCTTTCTCACTTCTTTCTTACTTCTTTCTTACTTCTTTCATACTTCTTTCTTACTTCTTTCTTTCTTCTTTCTTACTTCTTTCTTACTTCTTTCTTAATTCTTTCTTCTTTCTTTCTTACTTCTTTCTTACTTCTTTCTTACTTCTTTCTTACTTCTTTCATACTTCTTTCTTACTTCTTTCTTACTTCTTTCTTACTTCTTTCTTACTTCTTTCTTACTTCTTTCTTCATTCCTTCTTACTTCTTTCTTACTTCTTTCTTACTTCTTTCTTACCTCTTTCTTACTTCTTTCTTTCTTCTTTCTTCTTTCTTTCTCACTTCTTTCTTCTTTCTTTCCTCCTTCTTTCTTACTTCTTTCTTTCTTCTTTCTTACTTCTTTCTTTCTTCTTTCTTACTTCTTTCATACTTCTTTCTTCTTTCTTTCTTACTTCTTTCCTCTTTCTTTCTTACTTCCTTCTTACTTCTTTCTTACTTCTTTCTTACTTCTTTCTTACTTCTTTGTTACTTCTTTCTTAGTTCTTTCTTTCTTCTTTCTTTCTTCTTTCTTACTTCTTTCTTACTTCTTTCTTACTTCTTTCTTACTTCTTTCTTCTTTCTTTCTTACTTCTTACATCTTTCTTAATTCTTTCTTACTTCTTTCTTACTTCTTTCTTTCTTCTTTCTTACTTCTTTCTTACTTCTTTCTTACTTCTTTCTTTCTTCTTTCTTCTTTCTTTCTTACTTCTTTCTTACTTCTTTCTTTCTTCTTTTTTTCTTCTTTCTTTCTTCCTTCATAATTCTTTCTTACTTCTTTCTTTCTTCTTTCTTACTTCTTTCTTACTTCTTTCTTACTTCTTTCTTACTTCATTCTTCTTTCTTTCTTCTCTCTTTCTTACTTCTTTCTTACTTCTTTCTTACTTCTTTCTTACTTCTTTCCTAATTCCTTCTTATTTCTTTCTTACTTCTTTCTTACTTCTTTCTTACTTCTTTCTTACTTCTTTCTTACTTCTTTTTTACTTCTTTCTTAGTTCTTTCTTTCTTCTTTCTTTCTTCTGTCTTACTTCTTTCTTACTTCTTTCTTACTTCTTTCTTCTTTCTTTCTTACTTCTTTCTTAATTCTTTCTTACTTCTTTCTTACTTCTTTCTTTCTTCTTTCTTACTTCTTTCTTACTTCTTTCTTACTTCATTCTAACTTCTTTTTTCTTCTTTCTTACTTCTTTCTTACTTCTTTCTTCTTTCTTTCTTACTTCTTTCTTACTTCTTTCTTACTTCTTTCTTACTTCTTTCTTACTTCTTTCTTACTTCTTTTTTTCTTCTTTCTTACTTCTTTCATACTTCTTTCTTACTTCTTTCTTACTTCTTTCTTACTTCTTTCTTACTTCTTTCTTACTTATTTCTTACTTCTTTCTTCTTTCTTTCTTACTTCTTTCTTACTTCTTTCTTACTTCTTTCTTCCTTCTTTCTTACTTCTTTCTTACTTCTTTCTTCTTTCTTTCCTACTTCTTTCTTACTTCTTTCTTTCTACTTTCCTACTTATTTCTTTCTTCTTTCTTACTTCTTTCATACTTCTTTCTTCTTTCTTTCTTACTTCTTTCTTCTTTCTTTCTTACTTCTTTCTTACTTCTTTCTTACTTCTTTCTTACTTCTTTCTTACTTCTTTCTTTCTTACTTCTTTCTTACTTCTTTCTTACTTCTTTCTTACTTCTTTCTTACTTCTTTCTTCTTTCTTTCTTACTTCTTTTTTCTTCTTTCTTACTTCTTTCTTTCTTCTTTCTTACTTCTTTCTTCTTTCTTTCTTACTTCTTTCTTACTTCTTTCTTACTTCTTTCTTCTTTCTTTCTTACTTCTTTCTTAATTCTTTCCTACTTCTTTCTTACTTCTTTCTTACTTCTTCCTAACTTCTTTCTTACTTCTTTCTTACTTCTTTCTTACTTCTTTCTTTCTTCTTTCTTAATTCTTTCTTTCTTCTTTCTTACTTCTTTCTTACTTTCTTACTTCTTTCTTACTTCTTTCATACTTCTTTCTTACTTCTTTCTTAATTCCTTCTTACTTCTTTCTTACTTCTTTCTTACTTCTTTCTTACTTCTTTCTTTCTTCTTTCTTACTTCTTTCTTACTTCTTTCTTCATTCCTTCTTACTTCTTTCTTACTTCTTTTTACTTCTTTCTTACCTCTTTCTTACTTCTTTCTTTCTTCTTTCTTCTTTCTTTCTTACTTCTTTCTTCTTTCTTCCCTACTTCTTTCTTACTTCTTTCTTTCTTCTTTCCTACCTCTTTCTTTCTTATTTCTTACTTCTTTCATACTTCTTTCTCTTTCTTTCTTACTTCTTTCTTCTTTCTTTCTTACTTCTTTCTTACTTCTTTCTTACTTCTTTCTTCTTTCTTTCTTACTTCTTTCTTAATTCTTTCTTACTTCTTTCTTACTTCTTTCTTTCTTCTTTCTTACTTCTTTCTTACTTCTTTCTTACTTCATTCTAACTTCTTTTTTCTTCTTTCTTACTTCTTACTTACTTCTTTCTTTCTTCTTTTTTACTTCTTTCTTCTTTCTTTCTTACTTCTTTCTTACTTCTTTCTTACTTCTTTCTTCTTTCTTTCTTACTTCTTTCTTACTTCTTTCCTACTTCTTTCTTACTTCTTTCTTACTTCTTTCTAACTTCTTTCTTACTTCTTTCTTACTTCTTTCTTACTTCTTTCTTACTTCTTTCTTACTCCTTTCTTACTTCTTTCTTTCTTCTTTCTTAGTTCTTTCTTTCTTCTTTCTTACTTCTTTCTTACTTCATTCTTCTTTCTTTCTTCTTCCTTTCTTACCTCTTTCCTACTTCTTTCTTACTTCTTTCTTACTTCTTTCTTCTTCCTTTCTTACTTCTTTCTTACTTCTTTCTTACTTCTTTCTTACTTCTTTCTTCATTCCTTCTTACTTCTTTCTTACTTCTTTCTTACTTCTTTCTTACTTCTTTCTTACTTCTTTCTTTCTTCTTTGTTCTTTCTTTCTTCTTTCTTCTTTCTTTCTTACTTCTTTCTTGCTTCTTTCTTACTTCTTTCTTACTTCTTTCTTCTTTCTTTCTTCCTTCTTACTTCTTTCTTAATTCTTTCTTACTTCTTCCTTACTTCTTTCTTTCTTCTTTCTTACTTCTTTCTTACTTCTTTCTTACTTCTTTCTTTCTTCTTTTTTTCTTCTTTCTTACTTCCTTCATAATTCTTTCTTACTTCTTTCTTTCTTCTTTCTTACTTCTTTCTTACTTCTTTCTTACTTCTTTCTTACTTCATTCTACTTTCTTTCTTCTTTCTTTCTTACTTCTTTCTTACTTCTTTCTTACTTCTTTCTTACTTCTTTCTTACTTCTTTCTTACTTCTTTTTTTCTTCTTTCTTACTTCTTTTTTTCTTCTTTCTTACTTCTTTCTTACTTCTTTCTTACTTCTTTCTTACTTATTTCTTACTTATTTCTTACTTATTTCTTACTTCTTTCTTCTTTATTTCTTACTTCTTTCTTACTTCTTTCTTACTTCTTTCTTCCTTCTTTCTTACTTCTTTCTTACTTCTTTTTTCTTTCTTTCCTACTTCTTTCTTACTTCTTTCTTTCTTCTTTCCTACTTATTTCTTTCTTCTTTCTTACTTCTTTTATACTTCTTTCTTCTTTCTTTCTTACTTCTTTCTTCTTTCTTTCTTACTTCTTTCTTACTTCTTTCTTACTTCTTTCTTACTTCTTTCTTTCTTACTTCTTTCTTACTTCTTTCTTACTTCTTTCTTACTTCTTTCTTACTTCTTTCTTACTTCTTTCTTCTTTCTTTATTACTTCTTTTTTTCTTCTTTCTTACTTCTTTCTTACTTCTTTCTTACTTCTTTCTTCTTTCTTTCTTACTTCTTTCTTACTTCTTTCCTACTTCTTTCTTACTTCTTTCTTACTTCTTCCTAACTTCTTTCTTACTTCTTTCTTACTTCTTTCTTACTTCTTTCTTTCTTCTTTCTTAATTCTTTCTTTCTTCTTTCTTACTTCTTTCTTACTTCATTCTTCTTTCTTTCTTCTTCCTTTCTTACTTCTTTCTTACTTCTTTCATACTTCTTACTTACTTCTTTCTTACTTCTTTCTTACTTCTTTCTTTCTTCTTTCTTCCTTCTTTCTTCTTTCTTTCTTACTTCTTTCTTCTTTCTTCCCTACTTCTTTCTTACTTCTTTCTTTCTTCTTTCCTACCTCTTTCTTTCTTATTTCTTACTTCTTTCATACTTCTTTCTCTTTCTTTCTTACTTCTTTCTTCTTTCTTTCTTACTTCTTTCTTACTTCTTTCTTACGTCTTTCTTACTTCTTTCTTACTTCTTTATTACTTCTTTCTTCTTTCTTTCTTACTTCTTTCTTAATTCTTTCTTACTTCTTTCTTACTTCTTTCTTTCTTCTTTCTTACTTCTTTCTTACTTCTTTCTTACTTCATTCTAACTTCTTTTTTCTTCTTTCTTACTTCTTACTTACTTCTTTCTTTCTTCTTTTTTACTTCTTTCTTCTTTCTTTCTTACTTCTTTCTTACTTCTTTCTTCTTTCTTTCCTACTTCTTTCTTACTTCTTTCCTACTTCTTTCTTACTTCTTTCTTACTTCTTTCTAACTTCTTTCTTACTTCTTTCTTACTTCTTTCTTACTTCTTTCTTACTTCTTTCTTACTTCTTTCTTTCTTCTTTCATAGTTCTTTCTTTCTTCTTTCTTACTTCTTTCTTACTTCATTCTTCTTTCTTTCTTCTTCCTTTCTTACTTCTTTCTTACTTCCTTCTTACTTCTTTCTTACTTCTTACTTCTTTCTTCTTCCTTTCTTACTTCTTTCTTACTTCTTTCTTACTTCTTTCTTACTTCTTTCTTACTTCTTTCTTCATTCCTTCCTACTTCTTTCTTACTTCTTTCTTACTTCTTTCTTACTTCTTTCTTAGTTCTTTCTTACTTCTTTCTTTCTTCTTTGTTCTTTCTTTCTTCTTTCTTCTTTCTTTCTTACTTCTTTCTTACTTCTTTCTTACTTCTTTCTTACTTCTTTTTTTCTTCTTTCTTACTTCTTTCATAATTCTTTCTTACTTCTTTCTTTCTTCTTTCTTACTTCTTTCTTACTTCTTTCTTCATTCCTTCTTACTTCTTTCTTACTTCTTTCTTACCTCTTTCTTACTTCTTTCTTTCTTCTTTCTTCTTTCTTTCTTACTTCTTTCTTCTTTCTTTCCTACTTCTTTCTTATTTCTTTCTTTCTTCTTTCTTACTTCTTTCTTTCTTCTTTCTAACTTCTTTCATACTTCTTTCTTACTTCTGTCTTTCTTACTTCTTTCTTACTTCTTTCTTACTTCTTTCTTTCTTCTTTCTTACTTCTTTCTTACTTCTTTCTTCTTTCTAACTTCTTCCTAACTTCTTTCTTCATTCCTTCTTACTTCTTTCTTACTTCTTTCTTACTTCTTTCTTACTTCTTTCTTACTTCTTTCTTCTATCTTTCTTCTTTCTTACTTCTTTCTTTCTTCTTTCTTACTTCTTTCTTACTTCTTTCTTCATTCTTTCTTACTTCTTTCTTCATTCCTTCTTACTTCTTTCTTACTTCGTTCTTACTTCTTTATTTCTTCTTTCTTCCTTCTTTCATACTTCTTTCTTTCTTCTTTCTTACTTCTTTCTTCTTTCTTCCTTACTTCTTTCTTACTTCTTTCTTACTTCGTTCTTCTTTCTTTCTTACTTCTTTCTTACTTCTTTCCTACTACTTTCTTACTTCTTTCTTACTTCGTTCTTTCTTCTTTCTTAATTCTTTCTTACTTCTTTCTTACTTCTTTCTTACTTCATTCTTCTTTCTTTCTTCTTCCTTTCTTACTTCTTTCTTACTTCTTTCTTACTTCTTTCTTACTTCTTTCTTACTTCTTTCTTAATTCCTTCTTACTTCTTTCTTACTTCTTTCTTACTTCTTTCTTACTTCTTTCTTACTTCTTTCTTTCTTCTTTCTTCATTCCTTCTTACTTCTTTCTTACTTCTTTTTAATTCTTTCTTACCTCTTTCTTACTTCTTTCTTTCTTCTTTCTTCTTTCTTTCTTACTTCTTTCTTCTTTCTTCCCTACTTCTTTCTTACTTCTTTCTTTCTTCTTTCCTACCTCTTTCTTTCTTCTTTCTTACTTCTTTCATACTTCTTTCTTCTTTCTTTCTTACTTCTTTCTTCTTTCTTTCTTACTTCTTTCTTACCTCTTTCTTACTTCTTTCTTACTTCTTTCTTACTTCTTTCTTCTTTCTTTCTTACTTCTTTCTTAATTCTTTCTTACTTCTTTCTTACTTCTTTCATTCTTCTTTCTTACTTCTTTCTTACTTCTTTCTTACTTCTTTCTTACTTCATTCTAACTTCTTTTTTCTTCTTTCTTACTTCTTACTTACTTCTTTCTTTCTTCTTTTTTACTTCTTTCTTCTTTCTTTCTTACTTCTTTCTTACTTCTTTCTTACTTCTTTCTTCTTTCTTTCTTACTTCTTTCTTACTTCTTTCCTACTTCTTTCTTACTTCTTTCTTACTTCTTTCTAACTTCTTTCTTACTTCTTTCTTACTTCTTTCTTACTTCTTTCTTACTTCTTTCTTACTTCTTTCTTACTTCTTTCTTTCTTCTTTCTTAGTTCTTTCTTTCTTCTTTCTTACTTCTTTCTTACTTCATTCTTCTTTCTTTCTTCTTCCTTTCTTACCTCTTTCTTACTTCTTTCTTACTTCTTTCTTACTTCTTTCTTCTTCCTTTCTTACTTCTTTCTTACTTCTTTCTTACTTCTTTCTTACTTCTTTCTTCATTCCTTCTTACTTCTTTCTTACTTCTTTCTTACTTCTTTCTTACTTCTTTCTTACTTCTTTCTTACTTCTTTCTTTCTTCTTTGTTCTTTCTTTCTTCTTTCTTCTTTCTTTCTTACTTCTTTCTTACTTCTTTCTTACTTCTTTCTTACTTCTTTCTTACTTCTTTCTTACTTCTTTCTTACTTTTTTCTTACTTCTTTTTTTCTTCTTTCTTACTTCTTTCATACTTCTTTCTTACTTCTTTCTTTCTTCTTTCTTACTTCTTTCTTACTTCTTTCTTAATTCTTTCTTCTTTCTTTCTTACTTCTTTCTTACTTCTTTCTTACTTCTTTCTTACTTCTTTCATACTTCTTTCTTACTTCTTTCTTACTTCTTTCTTACTTCTTTCTTACTTCTTTCTTACTTCTTTCTTCATTCCTTCTTACTTCTTTCTTACTTCTTTCTTACTTCTTTCTTACCTCTTTCTTACTTCTTTCTTTCTTCTTTCTTCTTTCTTTCTCACTTCTTTCTTCTTTCTTTCCTCCTTCTTTCTTACTTCTTTCTTTCTTCTTTCTTACTTCTTTCTTTCTTCTTTCTTACTTCTTTCATACTTCTTTCTTCTTTCTTTCTTACTTCTTTCCTCTTTCTTTCTTACTTCCTTCTTACTTCTTTCTTACTTCTTTCTTACTTCTTTGTTACTTCTTTCTTAGTTCTTTCTTTCTTCTTTCTTTCTTCTTTCTTACTTCTTTCTTACTTCTTTCTTACTTCTTTCTTACTTCTTTCTTCTTTCTTTCTTACTTCTTACATCTTTCTTAATTCTTTCTTACTTCTTTCTTACTTCTTTCTTTCTTCTTTCTTACTTCTTTCTTACTTCTTTCTTACTTCTTTCTTTCTTCTTTCTTCTTTCTTTCTTACTTCTTTCTTACTTCTTTCTTTCTTCTTTTTTTCTTCTTTCTTACTTCCTTCATAATTCTTTCTTACTTCTTTCTTTCTTCTTTCTTACTTCTTTCTTACTTCTTTCTTACTTCTTTCTTACTTCATTCTTCTTTCTTTCTTCTCTCTTTCTTACTTCTTTCTTACTTCTTTCTTACTTCTTTCTTACTTCTTTCTTAATTCCTTCTTATTTCTTTCTTACTTCTTTCTCACTTCTTTCTTACTTCTTTCTTACTTCTTTCTTACTTCTTTTTTACTTCTTTCTTAGTTCTTTCTTTCTTCTTTCTTTCTTCTGTCTTACTTCTTTCTTACTTCTTTCTTACTTCTTTCTTCTTTCTTTCTTACTTCTTTCTTAATTCTTTCTTACTTCTTTCTTACTTCTTTCTTTCTTCTTTCTTACTTCTTTCTTACTTCTTTCTTACTTCATTCTAACTTCTTTTTTCTTCTTTCTTACTTCTTTCTTACTTCTTTCTTCTTTCTTTCTTACTTCTTTCTTACTTCTTTCTTACTTCTTTCTTACTTCTTTCTTACTTCTTTCTTACTTCTTTTTTTCTTCTTTCTTACTTCTTTCATACTTCTTTCTTACTTCTTTCTTACTTCTTTCTTACTTCTTTCTTACTTCTTTCTTACTTATTTCTTACTTCTTTCTTCTTTCTTTCTTACTTCTTTCTTACTTCTTTCTTACTTCTTTCTTCCTTCTTTCTTACTTCTTTCTTACTTCTTTCTTCTTTCTTTCCTACTTCTTTCTTACTTCTTTCTTTCTTCTTTCCTACTTATTTCTTTCTTCTTTCTTACTTCTTTCATACTTCTTTCTTCTTTCTTTCTTACTTCTTTCTTCTTTCTTTCTTACTTCTTTCTTACTTCTTTCTTACTTCTTTCTTTCTTACTTCTTTCTTACTTCTTTCTTACTTCTTTCTTACTTCTTTCTTACTTCTTTCTTCTTTCTTTCTTACTTCTTTTTTCTTCTTTCTTACTTCTTTCTTTCTTCTTTCTTACTTCTTTCTTCTTTCTTTCTTACTTCTTTCTTCTTTCTTTCTTACTTCTTTCTTACTTCTTTCTTACTTCTTTCTTACTTCTTTCTTACTTCTTTCTTTCTTACTTCTTTCTTACTTCTTTCTTACTTCTTTCTTACTTCTTTCTTACTTCTTTCTTCTTTCTTTCTTACTTCTTTTTTCTTCTTTCTTACTTCTTTCTTTCTTCTTTCATACTTCTTTCTTCTTTCTTTCTTACTTCTTTCTTCTTTCTTTCTTACTTCTTTCTTACTTCTTTCTTACTTCTTTCTTACTTCTTTCTTTCTTACTTCTTTCTTACTTCTTTCTTACTTCTTTCTTACTTCTTTCTTACTTCTTTCTTCTTTCTTTCTTACTTCTTTTTTCTTCTTTCTTACTTCTTTCTTTCTTCTTTCTTACTTCTTTCTTCTTTCTTTCTTACTTCTTTCTTACTTCTTTCTTACTTCTTTCTTCTTTCTTTCTTACTTCTTTCTTAATTCTTTCCTACTTCTTTCTTACTTCTTTCTTACTTCTTCCTAACTTCTTTCTTTCTTCTTTCTTAATTCTTTCTTTCTTCTTTCTTACTTCTTTCTTACTTTCTTACTTCTTTCTTACTTCTTTCATACTTCTTTCTTACTTCTTTCTTACTTCTTTCTTTCTTCTTTCTTACTTCTTTCTTACTTCTTTCTTCATTCCTTCTTACTTCTTTCTTACTTCTTTTTACTTCTTTCTTACCTCTTTCTTACTTCTTTCTTTCTTCTTTCTTCTTTCTTTCTTACTTCTTTCTTCTTTCTTCCCTACTTCTTTCTTACTTCTTTCTTTCTTCTTTCCTACCTCTTTCTTTCTTATTTCTTACTTCTTTCATACTTCTTTCTCTTTCTTTCTTACTTCTTTCTTCTTTCTTTCTTACTTCTTTCTTACTTCTTTCTTACTTCTTTCTTCTTTCTTTCTTACTTCTTTCTTAATTCTTTCTTACTTCTTTCTTACTTCTTTCTTTCTTCTTTCTTACTTCTTTCTTACTTCTTTCTTACTTCTTTCTTTCTTCTTTCTTCTTTCTTTCTTACTTCTTTCTTACTTCTTTCTTTCTTCTTTTTTTCTTCTTTCTTACTTCCTTCATAATTCTTTCTTACTTCTTTCTTTCTTCTTTCTTACTTCTTTCTTACTTCTTTCTTACTTCTTTCTTACTTCATTCTTCTTTCTTTCTTCTCTCTTTCTTACTTCTTTCTTACTTCTTTCTTACTTCTTTCTTACTTCTTTCTTAATTCCTTCTTATTTCTTTCTTACTTCTTTCTCACTTCTTTCTTACTTCTTTCTTACTTCTTTCTTACTTCTTTTTTACTTCTTTCTTAGTTCTTTCTTTCTTCTTTCTTTCTTCTGTCTTACTTCTTTCTTACTTCTTTCTTACTTCTTTCTTCTTTCTTTCTTACTTCTTTCTTAATTCTTTCTTACTTCTTTCTTACTTCTTTCTTTCTTCTTTCTTACTTCTTTCTTACTTCTTTCTTACTTCATTCTAACTTCTTTTTTCTTCTTTCTTACTTCTTTCTTACTTCTTTCTTCTTTCTTTCTTACTTCTTTCTTACTTCTTTCTTACTTCTTTCTTACTTCTTTCTTACTTCTTTCTTACTTCTTTTTTTCTTCTTTCTTACTTCTTTCATACTTCTTTCTTACTTCTTTCTTACTTCTTTCTTACTTCTTTCTTACTTCTTTCTTACTTATTTCTTACTTCTTTCTTCTTTCTTTCTTACTTCTTTCTTACTTCTTTCTTACTTCTTTCTTCCTTCTTTCTTACTTCTTTCTTACTTCTTTCTTCTTTCTTTCCTACTTCTTTCTTACTTCTTTCTTTCTTCTTTCCTACTTATTTCTTTCTTCTTTCTTACTTCTTTCATACTTCTTTCTTCTTTCTTTCTTACTTCTTTCTTCTTTCTTTCTTACTTCTTTCTTACTTCTTTCTTACTTCTTTCTTTCTTACTTCTTTCTTACTTCTTTCTTACTTCTTTCTTACTTCTTTCTTACTTCTTTCTTCTTTCTTTCTTACTTCTTTTTTCTTCTTTCTTACTTCTTTCTTTCTTCTTTCTTACTTCTTTCTTCTTTCTTTCTTACTTCTTTCTTCTTTCTTTCTTACTTCTTTCTTACTTCTTTCTTACTTCTTTCTTACTTCTTTCTTACTTCTTTCTTTCTTACTTCTTTCTTACTTCTTTCTTACTTCTTTCTTACTTCTTTCTTACTTCTTTCTTCTTTCTTTCTTACTTCTTTTTTCTTCTTTCTTACTTCTTTCTTTCTTCTTTCATACTTCTTTCTTCTTTCTTTCTTACTTCTTTCTTCTTTCTTTCTTACTTCTTTCTTACTTCTTTCTTACTTCTTTCTTACTTCTTTCTTTCTTACTTCTTTCTTACTTCTTTCTTACTTCTTTCTTACTTCTTTCTTACTTCTTTCTTCTTTCTTTCTTACTTCTTTTTTCTTCTTTCTTACTTCTTTCTTTCTTCTTTCTTACTTCTTTCTTCTTTCTTTCTTACTTCTTTCTTACTTCTTTCTTACTTCTTTCTTCTTTCTTTCTTACTTCTTTCTTAATTCTTTCCTACTTCTTTCTTACTTCTTTCTTACTTCTTCCTAACTTCTTTCTTTCTTCTTTCTTAATTCTTTCTTTCTTCTTTCTTACTTCTTTCTTACTTTCTTACTTCTTTCTTACTTCTTTCATACTTCTTTCTTACTTCTTTCTTACTTCTTTCTTTCTTCTTTCTTACTTCTTTCTTACTTCTTTCTTCATTCCTTCTTACTTCTTTCTTACTTCTTTTTACTTCTTTCTTACCTCTTTCTTACTTCTTTCTTTCTTCTTTCTTCTTTCTTTCTTACTTCTTTCTTCTTTCTTCCCTACTTCTTTCTTAATTCTTTCTTTCTTCTTTCCTACCTCTTTCTTTCTTATTTCTTACTTCTTTCATACTTCTTTCTCTTTCTTTCTTACTTCTTTCTTCTTTCTTTCTTACTTCTTTCTTACTTCTTTCTTACTTCTTTCTTCTTTCTTTCTTACTTCTTTCTTAATTCTTTCTTACTTCTTTCTTACTTCTTTCTTTCTTCTTTCTTACTTCTTTCTTACTTCTTTCTTACTTCATTCTAACTTCTTTTTTCTTCTTTCTTACTTCTTACTTACTTCTTTCTTTCTTCTTTTTTACTTCTTTCTTCTTTCTTTCTTACTTCTTTCTTACTTCTTTCTTTCTTCTTTGTTCTTTCTTTCTTCTTTCTTCTTTCTTTCTTACTTCTTTCTTGCTTCTTTCTTACTTCTTTCTTACTTCTTTCTTCTTTCTTTCTTCCTTCTTACTTCTTTCTTAATTCTTTCTTACTTCTTCCTTACTTCTTTCTTTCTTCTTTCTTACTTCTTTCTTACTTCTTTCTTACTTCTTTCTTTCTTCTTTCTTCTTTCTTTCTTACTTCTTTCTTACTTCTTTCTTTCTTCTTTTTTTCTTCTTTCTTACTTCCTTCATAATTCTTTCTTACTTCTTTCTTTCTTCTTTCTTACTTCTTTCTTACTTCTTTCTTACTTCTTTCTTACTTCATTCTACTTTCTTTCTTCTTCCTTTCTTACTTCTTTCTTACTTCTTTCTTACTTCTTTCTTACTTCTTTCTTAATTCCTTCTTACTTCTTTCTTACTTCTTTCTTACTTCTTTCTTACTTCTTTCTTACTTCTTTCTTACTTCTTTTTTACTTCTTTCTTAGTTCTTTCTTTCTTCTTTCTTTCTTCTTTCTTACTTCTTTCTTACTTCTTTCTTACTTCTTTCTTACTTCTTTCTTCTTTCTTACTTCTTTCTTAATTCTTTCTTACTTCTTTCTTACTTCTTTCTTTCTTCTTTCTTACTTCTTTCTTACTTCTTTCTTACTTCATTCTAACTTCTTTTTTCTTCTTTCTTACTTCTTTCTTACTTCTTTCTTCTTTCTTTCTTACTTCTTTCTTACTTCTTTCTTACTTCTTTCTTACTTCTTTCTTACTTCTTTCTTACTTCTTTTTTTCTTCTTTCTTACTTCTTTTTTTCTTCTTTCTTACTTCTTTCTTACTTCTTTCTTACTTATTTCTTACTTCTTTCTTACTTATTTCTTACTTATTTCTTACTTCTTTCTTCTTTCTTTCTTACTTCTTTCTTACTTCTTTCTTACTTCTTTCTTCCTTCTTTCTTACTTCTTTCTTACTTCTTTTTTCTTTCTTTCCTACTTCTTTCTTACTTCTTTCTTTCTTCTTTCCTACTTATTTCTTTCTTCTTTCTTACTTCTTTTATACTTCTTTCTTCTTTCTTTCTTACTTCTTTCTTCTTTCTTTATTACTTCTTTCTTACTTCTTTCTTACTTCTTTCTTACTTCTTTCTTTCTTACTTCTTTCTTACTTCTTTCTTACTTCTTTCTTACTTCTTTCTTACTTCTTTCTTACTTCTTTCTTCTTTCTTTATTACTTCTTTTTTTCTTCTTTCTTACTTCTTTCTTACTTCTTTCTTACTTCTTTCTTCTTTCTTTCTTACTTCTTTCTTACTTCTTTCCTACTTCTTTCTTACTTCTTTCTTACTTCTTCCTAACTTCTTTCTTACTTCTTTCTTACTTCTTTCTTACTTCTTTCTTTCTTCTTTCTTAATTCTTTCTTTCTTCTTTCTTACTTCTTTCTTACTTCATTCTTCTTTCTTTCTTCTTCCTTTCTTACTTCTTTCTTACTTCTTTCATACTTCTTACTTACTTCTTTCTTACTTCTTTCTTTCTTCTTTCTTCCTTCTTTCTTCTTTCTTTCTTACTTCTTTCTTCTTTCTTCCCTACTTCTTTCTTACTTCTTTCTTTCTTCTTTCCTACCTCTTTCTTTCTTATTTCTTACTTCTTTCATACTTCTTTCTCTTTCTTTCTTACTTCTTTCTTCTTTCTTTCTTACTTCTTTCTTACTTCTTTCTTACGTCTTTCTTACTTCTTTCTTACTTCTTTATTACTTCTTTCTTCTTTCTTTCTTACTTCTTTCTTAATTCTTTCTTACTTCTTTCTTACTTCTTTCTTTCTTCTTTCTTACTTCTTTCTTACTTCTTTCTTACTTCATTCTAACTTCTTTTTTCTTCTTTCTTACTTCTTACTTACTTCTTTCTTTCTTCTTTTTTACTTCTTTCTTCTTTCTTTCTTACTTCTTTCTTACTTCTTTCTTCTTTCTTTCCTACTTCTTTCTTACTTCTTTCCTACTTCTTTCTTACTTCTTTCTTACTTCTTTCTAACTTCTTTCTTACTTCTTTCTTACTTCTTTCTTACTTCTTTCTTACTTCTTTCTTACTTCTTTCTTTCTTCTTTCATAGTTCTTTCTTTCTTCTTTCTTACTTCTTTCTTACTTCATTCTTCTTTCTTTCTTCTTCCTTTCTTACTTCTTTCTTACTTCCTTCTTACTTCTTTCTTACTTCTTACTTCTTTCTTCTTCCTTTCTTACTTCTTTCTTACTTCTTTCTTACTTCTTTCTTACTTCTTTCTTACTTCTTTCTTCATTCCTTCCTACTTCTTTCTTACTTCTTTCTTACTTCTTTCTTACTTCTTTCTTAGTTCTTTCTTACTTCTTTCTTTCTTCTTTGTTCTTTCTTTCTTCTTTCTTCTTTCTTTCTTACTTCTTTCTTACTTCTTTCTTACTTCTTTCTTACTTCTTTTTTTCTTCTTTCTTACTTCTTTCATAATTCTTTCTTACTTCTTTCTTTCTTCTTTCTTACTTCTTTCTTACTTCTTTCTTCATTCCTTCTTACTTCTTTCTTACTTCTTTCTTACCTCTTTCTTACTTCTTTCTTTCTTCTTTCTTCTTTCTTTCTTACTTCTTTCTTCTTTCTTTCCTACTTCTTTCTTATTTCTTTCTTTCTTCTTTCTTACTTCTTTCTTTCTTCTTTCTAACTTCTTTCATACTTCTTCCTTCTTTCTTTCTTACTTCTTTCTTCTTTCTTTCTTACTTCTTCTTACTTCTTTCTTACTTCTTTCTTACTTCTGTCTTTCTTACTTATTTCTTACTTCTTTCTTACTTCTTTCTTTCTTCTTTCTTACTTCTTTCTTACTTCTTTCTTCTTTCTAGCTTCTTCCTTACTTCTTTCTTCATTCCTTCTTACTTCTTTCTTACTTCTTTCTTACTTCTTTCTTACTTCTTTCTTACTTCTTTCTTCTATCTTTCTTCTATCTTTCTTCTTTCTTACTTCTTTCTTTCTTCTTTCTTACTTCTTTCTTACTTCTTTCTTCATTCTTTCTTACTTCTTTCTTCATTCCTTCTTACTTCTTTCTTACTTCGTTCTTACTTCTTTCTTTCTTCTTTCTTCCTTCTTTCATACTTCTTTCTTTCTTCTTTCTTACTTCTTTCTTCTTTCTTCCTTACTTCTTTCTTACTTCTTTCTTACTTCGTTCTTCTTTCTTTCTTACTTCTTTCTTACTTCTTTCCTACTACTTTCTTACTTCTTTCTTACTTCGTTCTTTCTTCTTTCTTAATTCTTTCTTTCTTCTTTCTTACTTCTTTCTTACTTCATTCTTCTTTCTTTCTTCTTCCTTTCTTACTTCTTTCTTACTTCTTTCTTACTTCTTTCTCACTTCTTTCTTACTTCTTTCTTCATTCCTTCTTACTTCTTTCTTACTTCTTTCTTACTTCTTTCATAGTTCTTTGTTACTTCTTTCTTTCTTCTTTCTTACTTCTTTCTTACTTCTTTCTTACTTCTTTCTTACTTCTTTCTTAATTCCTTCTTACTTCTTTCTTACTTCTTTCTTACTTCTTTCTTACTTCTTTCTTACTTCTTTCTTTCTTCTTTCTTCCTTCTTTCTTACTTCTTTCTTACTTCTTTCTTCATTCCTTCTTACTTCTTTCTTACTTCTTTTTAATTCTTTCTTACCTCTTTCTTACTTCTTTCTTTCTTCTTTCTTCTTTCTTTCTTACTTCTTTCTTCTTTCTTCCCTACTTCTTTCTTACTTCTTTCTTTCTTCTTTCCTACCTCTTTCTTTCTTCTTTCTTACTTCTTTCATACTTCTTTCTTCTTTCTTTCTTACTTCTTTCTTACTTCTTTCTTACTTCTTTCTTACTTCTTTCTTACTTCTTTCTTCTTTCTTTCTTACTTCTTTCTTAATTCTTTCTTACTTCTTTCTTACTTCTTTCTTTCTTCTTTCTTACTTCTTTCTTACTTCTTTCTTACTTCATTCTAACTTCTTTTTTCTTCTTTCTTACTTCTTACTTACTTCTTTCTTTCTTCTTTTTTACTTCTTTCTTCTTTCTTTCTTACTTCTTTCTTACTTCTTTCTTACTTCTTTCTTCTTTCTTTCTTACTTCTTTCTTACTTCTTTCCTACTTCTTTCTTACTTCTTTCTTACTTCTTTCTAACTTCTTTCTTACTTCTTTCTTACTTCTTTCTTACTTCTTTCATACTTCTTTCTTACTTCTTTCTTACTTCTTTCTTTCTTCTTTCTTAGTTCTTTCTTTCTTCTTTCTTACTTCTTTCTTACTTCATTCTTCTTTCTTTCTTCTTCCTTTCTTACCTCTTTCCTACTTCTTTCTTACTTCTTTCTTACTTCTTTCTTCTTCCTTTCTTACTTCTTTCTTACTTCTTTCTTACTTCTTTCTTACTTCTTTCTTCATTCCTTCTTACTTCTTTCTTACTTCTTTCTTACTTCTTTCTTACTTCTTTCTTACTTCTTTCTTACTTCTTTCTTTCTTCTTTGTTCTTTCTTTCTTCTTTCTTCTTTCTTTCTTACTTCTTTCTTGCTTCTTTCTTACTTCTTTCTTACTTCTTTCTTCTTTCTTTCTTACTTCTTACTTCTTTCTTAATTCTTTCTTACTTCTTTCTTACTTCTTTCTTTCTTCTTTCTTACCTCTTTCTTACTTCTTTCTTACTTCTTTCTTTCTTCTTTCTTCTTTCTTTCTTACTTCTTTCTTACTTCTTTCTTTCTTCTTTTTTTCTTCTTTCTTACTTCCTTCATAATTCTTTCTTACTTCTTTCTTTCTTCTTTCTTACTTCTTTCTTACTTCTTTCTTACTTCTTTCTTACTTCATTCTACTTTCTTTCTTCTTGCTTTCTTACTTCTTTCTTACTTCTTTCATACTTCTTACTTACTTCTTTCTTACTTCTTTCTTACTTCTTTCTTTCTTCTTTCTTCCTTCTTTCTTACTTCTTTCTTACTTCTTTCTTCATTCCTTCTTACTTCTTTCTTACTTCTTTTTACTTCTTTCTTACCTCTTTCTTACTTCTTTCTTTCTTCTTTCTTCTTTCTTTCTTACTTCTTTCTTCTTTCTTCCCTACTTCTTTCTTACTTCTTTCTTTCTTCTTTCCTACCTCTTTCTTTCTTATTTCTTACTTCTTTCATACTTCTTTCTTCTTTCTTTCTTACTTCTTTCTTCTTTCTTTCTTACTTCTTTCTTACTTCTTTCTTACTTCTTTCTTACTTCTTTCTTACTTCTTTATTACTTCTTTCTTCTTTCTTTCTTACTTCTTTCTTAATTCTTTCTTACTTCTTTCTTACTTCTTTCTTTCTTCTTTCTTACTTCTTTCTTACTTCATTCTAACTTCTTTTTTCTTCTTTCTTACTTCTTACTTACTTCCTTCTTTCTTCTTTTTTACTTCTTTCTTCTTTCTTTCTTACTTCTTTCTTACTTCTTTCTTCTTTCTTTCCTACTTCTTTCTTACTTCTTTCCTACTTCTTTCTTACTTCTTTCTTACTTCTTTCTAACTTCTTTCTTAATTCTTTCTTACTTCTTTCTTACTTCTTTCTTACTTCTTTCTTACTTCTTTCTTACTTCTTTCTTTCTTCTTTCTTAGTTCTTCCTTTCTTCTTTCTTACTTCGTTCTTACTTCATTCTTCTTTCTTTCTTCTTCCTTTCTTACTTCTTTCTTACTTCTTTCTTACTTCTTTCTTACTTCTTTCTTCTTCCTTTCTTACTTCTTTCTTACTTCTTTCTTACTTCTTTCTTACTTCTTTCTTACTTCTTTCTTCATTCCTTCTTACTTCTTTCTTACTTCTTTCTTACTTCTTTCTTACTTCTTTCTTACTTCTTTTTTTCTTCTTTCTTACTTCTTTCTTACTTCTTTCTTCATTCCTTCTTACTTCTTTCTTACTTCTTTCTTACTTCTTTCTTACTTCTTTCTTACTTCTTTCTTTCTTCTTTCTTACTTCTTTCTTACTTCTTTCTTTCTTCTTTCCTACTTATTTCTTTCTTCTTTCTTACTTCTTTCATACTTCTTTCTTCTTTCTTTCTTACTTCTTTCTTCTTTCTTTCTTACTTCTTTCTTACTTCTTTCTTACTTCTTTCTTACTTCTTTCTTTCTTCTTTCTTAGTTCTTCCTTTCTTCTTTCTTACTTCTTTCTTACTTCATTCTTCTTTCTTTCTTCTTCCTTTCTTACTTCTTTCTTACTTCTTTCATACTTCTTACTTACTTCTTTCTTACTTCTTTCTTACTTCTTTCTTTCTTCTTTCTTCCTTCTTTCTTACTTCTTTCTTACTTCTTTTTTCATTCCTTCTTACTTCTTTCTTACTTCTTTTTACTTCTTTCTTACCTCTTTCTTACTTCTTTCTTTCTTCTTTCTTCTTTCTTTCTTACTTCTTTCTTCTTTCTTCCCTACTTCTTTCTTACTTCTTTCTTTCTTCTTTCCTACCTCTTTCTTTCTTATTTCTTACTTCTTTCATACTTCTTTCTTCTTTCTTTCTTACTTCTTTCTTCTTTCTTTCTTACTTCTTTCTTACTTCTTTCTTACTTCTTTCTTACTTCTTTCTTACTTCTTTATTACTTCTTTCTTCTTTCTTTCTTACTTCTTTCTTAATTCTTTCTTACTTCTTTCTTACTTCTTTCTTTCTTCTTTCTTACTTCTTTCTTACTTCATTCTAACTTCTTTTTTCTTCTTTCTTACTTCTTACTTACTTCTTTCTTTCTTCTTTTTTACTTCTTTCTTCTTTCTTTCTTACTTCTTTCTTACTTCTTTCTTCTTTCTTTCCTACTTCTTTCTTACTTCTTTCCTACTTCTTTCTTACTTCTTTCTTACTTCTTTCTAACTTCTTTCTTAATTCTTTCTTACTTCTTTCTTACTTCTTTCTTACTTCTTTCTTACTTCTTTCTTACTTCTTTCTTTCTTCTTTCTTAGTTCTTTCTTTCTTCTTTCTTACTTCTTTCTTACTTCATTCTTCTTTCTTTCTTCTTCCTTTCTTACTTCTTTCTTACTTCTTTCTTACTTCTTTCTTACTTCTTTCTTCTTCCTTTCTTACTTCTTTCTTACTTCTTTCTTACTTCTTTCTTACTTCTTTCTTACTTCTTTCTTCATTCCTTCTTACTTCTTTCTTACTTCTTTCTTACTTCTTTCTTACTTCTTTCTTACTTCTTTTTTTCTTCTTTCTTACTTCTTTCTTACTTCTTTCTTCATTCCTTCTTACTTCTTTCTTACTTCTTTCTTACTTCTTTCTTACTTCTTTCTTACTTCTTTCTTTCTTCTTTCTTACTTCTTTCTTACTTCTTTCTTTCTTCTTTCCTACTTATTTCTTTCTTCTTTCTTACTTCTTTCATACTTCTTTCTTCTTTCTTTCTTACTTCTTTCTTCTTTCTTTCTTACTTCTTTCTTACTTCTTTCTTACTTCTTTCTTACTTCTTTCTTACTTCTTTCTTACTTCTTTCTTTCTTACTTCTTTCTTCTATCTTTCTTCTTTCTTACTTCTTTCTTTCTTCTTTCTTACTTCTTTCTTACTTCTTTCTTAATTCCTTCTTACTTCTTTCTTACTTCTTTCTTACTTCTTTCTTACTTCTTTCTTACTTCTTTCATAATTCTTTGTTACTTCTTTCTTTCTTCTTTCTTACTTCTTTCTTACTTCTTTCTTACTTCTTTCTTACTTCTTTCTTAATTCCTTCTTACTTCTTTCTTACTTCTTTCTTACTTCTTTCTTACTTCTTTCTTACTTCTTTCTTTCTTCTTTCTTCATTCTTTCTTACTTCTTTCTTACTTCTTTCTTCATTCCTTCTTACTTCTTTCTTACTTCTTTCATAATTCTTTGTTACTTCTTTCTTTCTTCTTTCTTACTTCTTTCTTACTTCTTTCTTACTTCTTTCTTACTTCTTTCTTAATTCCTTCTTACTTCTTTCTTACCTCTTTCTTACTTCTTTCTTTCTTCTTACGTCTTTCTTTCTTACTTCTTTCTTCTTTCTTCCCTACTTCTTTCTTACTTCTTTCTTTCTTCTTTCCTACCTCTTTCTTTCTTCTTTCTTACTTCTTTCATACTTCTTTCTTCTTTCTTTCTTACTTCTTTCTTACTTCTTTCTTACTTCTTTCTTACTTCTTTCTTACTTCTTTCTTCTTTCTTTCTTACTTCTTTCTTAATTCTTTCTTACTTCTTTCTTACTTCTTTCTTTCTTCTTTCTTACTTCTTTCTTACTTCTTTCTTACTTCATTCTAACTTCTTTTTTCTTCTTTCTTACTTCTTACTTACTTCTTTCTTTCTTCTTTTTTACTTCTTTCTTCTTTCTTTCTTACTTCTTTCTTACTTCTTTCTTACTTCTTTCTTCTTTCTTTCTTACTTCTTTCTTACTTCTTTCCTACTTCTTTCTTACTTCTTTCTTACTTCTTTCTAACTTCTTTCTTACTTCTTTCTTACTTCTTTCTTACTTCTTTCATACTTCTTTCTTACTTCTTTCTTACTTCTTTCTTTCTTCTTTCTTAGTTCTTTCTTTCTTCTTTCTTACTTCTTTCTTACTTCATTCTTCTTTCTTTCTTCTTCCTTTCTTACCTCTTTCCTACTTCTTTCTTACTTCTTTCTTACTTCTTTCTTCTTCCTTTCTTACTTCTTTCTTACTTCTTTATACTTCTTTCTTACTTCTTTCTTCATTCCTTCTTACTTCTTTCTTACTTCTTTCTTACTTCTTTCTTACTTCTTTCTTACTTCTTTCTTTCTTCTTTGTTCTTTCTTTCTTCTTTCTTCTTTCTTTCTTACTTCTTTCTTGCTTCTTTCTTACTTCTTTCTTACTTCTTTCTTCTTTCTTTCTTACTTCTTACTTCTTTCTTAATTCTTTCTTACTTCTTTCTTACTTCTTTCTTTCTTCTTTCTTACCTCTTTCTTACTTCTTTCTTACTTCTTTCTTTCTTCTTTCTTCTTTCTTTCTTACTTCTTTCTTACTTCTTTCTTTCTTCTTTTTTTCTTCTTTCTTACTTCCTTCATAATTCTTTCTTACTTCTTTCTTTCTTCTTTCTTACTTCTTTCTTACTTCTTTCTTACTTCTTTCTTACTTCTTTCTTTCTTCTTTCTTACTTCTTTCTTACTTCTTTCTTACTTCATTCTAACTTCTTTTTTCTTCTTTCTTACTTCTTTCTTACTTCTTTCTTCTTTCTTTCTTACTTCTTTCTTACTTCTTTCTTACTTCTTTCTTAATTCTTTCTTACTTCTTTCTTACTTCTTTCTTACTTCTTTCTTACTTCTTTTTTTCTTCTTTCTTACTTCTTTTTTTCTTCTTTCTTACTTCTTTCTTACTTATTTCTTACTTATTTCTTACTTCTTTCTTCTTTCTTTCTTACTTCTTTCTTACTTCTTTCTTACTTCTTTCTTACTTCTTTCTTACTTCTTTCTTACTTCTTTCTTCTTTCTTTCCTACTTCTTTCTTACTTCTTTCTTTCTTCTTTCCTACTTATTTCTTTCTTCTTTCTTACTTCTTTTATACTTCTTTCTTCTTTCTTTCTTACTTCTTTCTTCTTTCTTTCTTACTTCTTTCTTACTTCTTTCTTACTTCTTTCTTACTTCTTTCTTTCTTACTTCTTTCTTGCTTCTTTCTTACTTCTTTCTTACTTCTTTCTTACTTCTTTCTTACTTCTTTCTTCTTTCTTTATTACTTCTTTTTTTCTTCTTTCTTACTTCTTTCTTACTTCTTTCTTACTTCTTTCTTCTTTCTTTCTTACTTCTTTCTTACTTCTTTCCTACTTCTTTCTTACTTCTTTCTTACTTCTTTCTTACTTCTTTCTTCTTTCTTTATTACTTCTTTTTTTCTTCTTTCTTACTTCTTTCTTACTTCTTTCTTACTTCTTTCTTCTTTCTTTCTTACTTCTTTCTTACTTCTTTCTTACTTTTTTCTTACTTCTTTCTTACTTCTTTCTTTCTTCTTTCTTAATTCTTTCTTTCTTCTTTCTTACTTCTTTCTTACTTCATTCTTCTTTCTTTCTTCTTCCTTTCTTCTTTCTTACTTCTTTCATACTTCTTACTTACTTCTTTCTTACTTCTTTCTTACTTCTTTCTTTCTTCTTTCTTCCTTCTTTCTTACTTCTTTCTTACTTCTTTCTTCATTCCTTCTTACTTCTTTCTTACTTCTTTTTACTTCTTTCTTACCTCTTTCTTACTTCTTTCTTTCTTCTTTCTTCTTTCTTTCTTACTTCTTTCTTCTTTCTTCCCTACTTCTTTCTTACTTCTTTCTTTCTTCTTTCCTACCTCTTTCTTTCTTATTTCTTACTTCTTTCATACTTCTTTCTTCTTTCTTTCTTAGTTCTTTCTTCTTTCTTTCTTACTTCTTTCTTACTTCTTTCTTACTTCTTTCTTACTTCTTTCTTACTTCTTTATTACTTCTTTCTTCTTTCTTTCTTACTTCTTTCTTAATTCTTTCTTACTTCTTTCTTACTTCTTTTTTTCTTCTTTCTTACTTCTTTCTTACTTCTTTCTTCATTCCTTCTTACTTCTTTCTTACTTCTTTCTTACTTCTTTCTTACTTCTTTCTTACTTCTTTCTTTCTTCTTTCTTACTTCTTTCTTACTTCTTTCTTTCTTCTTTCCTACTTATTTCTTTCTTCTTTCTTACTTCTTTCATACTTCTTTCTTCTTTCTTTCTTACTTCTTTCTTCTTTGTTTCTTACTTCTTTCTTACTTCTTTCTTACTTCTTTCTTACTTCTTTCTTACTTCTTTCTTACTTCTTTCTTTCTTACTTCTTTCTTCTATCTTTCTTCTTTCTTACTTCTTTCTTTCTTCTTTCTTACTTCTTTCTTACTTCTTTCTTAATTCCTTCTTACTTCTTTCTTACTTCTTTCTTACTTCTTTCTTACTTCTTTCTTACTTCTTTCATAATTCTTTGTTACTTCTTTCTTTCTTCTTTCTTACTTCTTTCTTACTTCTTTCTTACTTCTTTCTTACTTCTTTCTTAATTCCTTCTTACTTCTTTCTTACTTATTTCTTACTTCTTTCTTACTTCTTTCTTACTTCTTTCTTTCTTCTTTCTTCCTTCTTTCTTACTTCTTTCTTACTTCTTTCTTCATTCCTTCTTACTTCTTTCTTACTTCTTTTTAATTCTTTCTTACCTCTTTCTTCTTTCTTTCTTCTTTCTTCTTTCTTTCTTACTTCTTTCTTCTTTCTTCCCTACTTCTTTCTTACTTCTTTCTTTCTTCTTTCCTACCTCTTTCTTTCTTCTTTCTTACTTCTTTCATACTTCTTTCTTCTTTCTTTCTTACTTCTTTCTTACTTCTTTCTTACTTCTTTCTTACTTCTTTCTTACTTCTTTCTTACTTCTTTCTTCTTTCTTTCTTACTTCTTTCTTAATTCTTTCTTACTTCTTTCTTTCTTCTTTCTTTCTTCTTTCTTACTTCTTTCTTACTTCTTTCTTACTTCATTCTAACTTCTTTTTTCTTCTTTCTTACTTCTTACTTACTTCTTTCTTTCTTCTTTTTTACTTCTTTCTTCTTTCTTTCTTACTTCTTTCTTACTTCTTTCTTACTTCTTTCTTCTTTCTTTCTTACTTCTTTCTTACTTCTTTCCTACTTCTTTCTTACTTCTTTCTTACTTCTTTCTAACTTCTTTCTTACTTCTTTCTTACTTCTTTCTTACTTCTTTCATACTTCTTTCTTACTTCTTTCTTACTTCTTTCTTTCTTCTTTCTTAGTTCTTTCTTTCTTCTTTCTTACTTCTTTCTTACTTCATTCTTCTTTCTTTCTTCTTCCTTTCTTACCTCTTTCCTACTTCTTTCTTACTTCTTTCTTACTTCTTTCTTCTTCCTTTCTTACTTCTTTCTTACTTCTTTCTTACTTCTTTCTTACTTCTTTCTTCATTCCTTCTTACTTCTTTCTTACTTCTTTCTTACTTCTTTCTTAATTCTTTCTTACTTCTTTCTTTCTTCTTTGTTCTTTCTTTCTTCTTTCTTCTTTCTTTCTTACTTCTTTCTTGCTTCTTTCTTACTTCTTTCTTACTTCTTTCTTCTTTCTTTCTTACTTCTTACTTCTTTCTTAATTCTTTCTTACTTCTTTCTTACTTCTTTCTTTCTTCTTTCTTACCTCTTTCTTACTTCTTTCTTACTTCTTTCTTTCTTCTTTCTTCTTTCTTTCTTACTTCTTTCTTACTTCTTTCTTTCTTCTTTTTTTCTTCTTTCTTACTTCCTTCATAATTCTTTCTTACTTCTTTCTTTCTTCTTTCTTACTTCTTTCTTACTTCTTTCTTACTTCTTTCTTACTTCATTCTACTTTCTTTCTTCTTCCTTTCTTACTTCTTTCTTACTTCTTTCTTACTTCTTTCTTACTTCTTTCTTAATTCCTTCTTACTTCTTTCTTACTTCTTTCTTACTTCTTTCTTACTTCTTTCTTACTTCTTTCTTACTTCTTTTTTACTTCTTTCTTAGTTCTTTCTTTCTTCTTTCTTTCTTCTTTCTTACTTCTTTCTTACTTCTTTCTTACTTCTTTCTTACTTCTTTCTTACTTCTTTCTTCTTTCTTTCTTACTTCTTTCTTAATTCTTTCTTACTTCTTTCTTACTTCTTTCTTTCTTCTTTCTTACTTCTTTCTTACTTCTTTCTTACTTCATTCTAACTTCTTTTTTCTTCTTTCTTACTTCCTTCTTACTTCTTTCTTCTTTCTTTCTTACTTCTTTCTTACTTCTTTCTTACTTCTTTCTTACTTCTTTCTTACTTCTTTCTTACTTCTTTCTTACTTCTTTTTTTCTTCTTTCTTACTTCTTTTTTTCTTCTTTCTTACTTCTTTCTTACTTCTTTCTTACTTCTTTCTTACTTCTTTCTTACTTATTTCTTACTTATTTCTTACTTCTTTCTTCTTTCTTTCTTACTTCTTTCTTACTTCTTTCTTACTTCTTTCTTCCTTCTTTCTTACTTCTTTCTTACTTCTTTCTTCTTTCTTTCCTACTTCTTTCTTACTTCTTTCTTTCTTCTTTCCTACTTATTTCTTTCTTCTTTCTTACTTCTTTTATACTTCTTTCTTCTTTCTTTCTTACTTCTTTCTTCTTTCTTTCTTACTTCTTTCTTACTTCTTTCTTACTTCTTTCTTACTTCTTTCTTTCTTACTTCTTTCTTGCTTCTTTCTTACTTCTTTCTTACTTCTTTCTTACTTCTTTCTTACTTCTTTCTTCTTTCTTTATTACTTCTTTTTTTCTTCTTTCTTACTTCTTTCTTACTTCTTTCTTACTTCTTTCTTCTTTCTTTCTTACTTCTTTCTTACTTCTTTCCTACTTCTTTCTTACTTATTTCTTACTTCTTCCTAACTTCTTTCTTACTTCTTTCTTACTTCTTTCTTACTTCTTTCTTTCTTCTTTCTTAATTCTTTCTTTCTTCTTTCTTACTTCTTTCTTACTTCATTCTTCTTTCTTTCTTCTTCCTTTCTTACTTCTTTCTTACTTCTTTCATACTTCTTACTTACTTCTTTCTTACTTCTTTCTTACTTCTTTCTTTCTTCTTTCTTCATTCCTTCTTACTTCTTTCTTACTTCTTTTTACTTCTTTCTTACCTCTTTCTTACTTCTTTCTTTCTTCTTTCTTCTTTCTTTCTTACTTCTTTCTTCTTTCTTCCCTACTTCTTTCTTACTTCTTTCTTTCTTCTTTCCTACCTCTTTCTTTCTTATTTCTTACTTCTTTCATACTTCTTTCTTCTTTCTTTCTTACTTCTTTCTTCTTTCTTTCTTACTTCTTTCTTACTTCTTTCTTACTTCTTTCTTACTTCTTTCTTACTTCTTTCTTACTTCTTTATTACTTCTTTCTTCTTTCTTTCTTACTTCTTTCTTAAATCTTTCTTACTTCTTTCTTACTTCTTTCTTTCTTCTTTCTTACTTCTTTCTTACTTCATTCTAACTTCTTTTTTCTTCTTTCTTACTTCTTACTTACTTCTTTCTTTCTTCTTTTTTACTTCTTTCTTCTTTCTTTCTTACTTCTTTCTTACTTCTTTCTTCTTTCTTTCCTACTTCTTTCTTACTTCTTTCCTACTTCTTTCTTACTTCTTTCTTACTTCTTTCTAACTTCTTTCTTAATTCTTTCTTACTTCTTTCTTACTTCTTTCTTACTTCTTTCTTACTTCTTTCTTACTTCTTTCTTTCTTCTTTCTTAGTTCTTTCTTTCTTCTTTCTTACTTCTTTCTTACTTCATTCTTCTTTCTTTCTTCTTCCTTTCTTACTTCTTTCTTACTTCTTTCTTACTTCTTTCTTACTTCTTTCTTCTTCCTTTCTTACTTCTTTCTTACTTCTTTCTTACTTCTTTCTTACTTCTTTCTTACTTCTTTCTTCATTCCTTCTTACTTCTTTCTTACTTCTTTCTTACTTCTTTCTTACTTCTTTCTTACTTCTTTTTTTCTTCTTTCTTACTTCTTTCTTACTTCTTTCTTCATTCCTTCTTACTTCTTTCTTACTTCTTTCTTACTTCTTTCTTACTTCTTTCTTTCTTCTTTCTTACTTCTTTCTTACTTCTTTCTTTCTTCTTTCCTACTTATTTCTTTCTTCTTTCTTACTTCTTTCATACTTCTTTCTTCTTTCTTTCTTACTTCTTTCTTCTTTCTTTCTTACTTCTTTCTTACTTCTTTCTTACTTCTTTCTTACTTCTTTCTTACTTCTTTCTTACTTCTTTCTTTCTTACTTCTTTCTTCTATCTTTCTTCTTTCTTACTTCTTTCTTTCTTCTTTCTTACTTCTTTCTTACTTCTTTCTTCATTCTTTCTTACTTCTTTCTTCATTCCTTCTTACTTCTTTCTTACTTCGTTCTTACTTCTTTCATTCTTCTTTCTTCCTTCTTTCATACTTCTTTCTTTCTTCTTTCTTACTTCTTTCTTCTTTCTTCCTTACTTCTTTCTTACTTCTTTCTTACTTCGTTCTTCTTTCTTTCTTATTTCTTTCTTACTTCTTTCCTACTACTTTCTTACTTCTTTCTTACTTCGTTCTTTCTTCTTTCTTAATTCTTTCTTTCTTCTTTCTTACTTCTTTCTTACTTCATTCTTCTTTCTTTCTTCTTCCTTTCTTACTTCTTTCTTACTTCTTTCTTACTTCTTTCTTACTTATTTCTTACTTCTTTCTTCATTCCTTCTTACTTCTTTCTTACTTCTTTCTTACTTCTTTCTTAATTCTTTCTTACTTCTTTCATAATTCTTTGTTACTTCTTTCTTTCTTTTTTCTTACTTCTTTCTTACTTCTTTCTTACTTCTTTCTTAATTCCTTCTTACTTCTTTCTTACTTCTTTCTTACTTCTTTCTTACTTCTTTCTTACTTCTTTCCTTCTTCTTTCTTCCTTCTTTCTTACTTCTTTCTTACTTCTTTCTTCATTCCTTCTTTCTTCTTTCTTACTTCTTTTTAATTCTTTCTTACCTCTTTCTTACTTCTTTCTTTCTTCTTTCTTCTTTCTTTCTTACTTCTTTCTTCTTTCTTCCCTACTTCTTTCTTACTTCTTTCTTTCTTCTTTCCTACCTCTTTCTTTCTTCTTTCTTACTTCTTTCATACTTCTTTCTTCTTTCTTTCTTACTTCTTTCTTCTTTCTTTCTTACTTCTTTCTTACTTCTTTCTTACTTCTTTCTTAATTCTTTCTTACTACTTTCTTCTTTCTTTCTTACTTCTTTCTTAATTCTTTCTTACTGCTTTCTAACTTCTTTCTTACTTCTTTCTTACTTCTTTCTTACTTCTTTCTTACTTCTTTCTTACTTCCTTCTTTCTTCTTTCTTAGTTCTTTCTTTCTTCTTTCTTACTTCTTTCTTACTTCATTCTTCTTTCTTTCTTCTTCCTTTCTTACCTCTTTCTTACTTCTTTCTTACTTCTTTCTTACTTCTTTCTTCTTCCTTTCTTACTTCTTTCTTACATCTTTCTTACTTCTAACTTTCTTCTATTTTAGTTCTTTCTTTCTTCTTCCTCAATTCTTTCTTTCTTCTTTCTTACTTCTTTCTTACTTCTTTCTTTCTTGTTTCTTACTTCTTTCTTACTTCTTTCTTCTTTCTAACTTCTTTCTTACTTCTTTCTTCATTCCTTTTTACTTCTTTCTTACTTCTTTCTTACTTCTTTCTTACTTCTTTCTTACTTCTTTCTTACTTCTTTCTTACTTCTTTCTTCTATCTTTCTTTCTTCTTTCTTACTTCTTTCTTCTTTCTTTCTTACTTCTTTCTTACTTCTTTCTTACTTCTTTCTAACTTTTTTCTTTCTTCTTTCTTTCTTCTTTCTTTCTTCTTTCTTAATTCTTTTTTCTTCTTTCTTACTTCTTTCATACTTCTTCCTTACTTCTTTCTTTCTTCTTTCTTACTTCTTTCTTAATTCTTTCTTACTTCTTTCTTACTTCTTTCTTCTTTCTTTCTTACTTCTTTCTTACTTCTTTCTTACTTCTTTCTTACTTCTTTCTTACTTCTTTCTTACTTCTTTCTTCTATCTTTCTTTCTTCTTTCTTACTTCTTTCTTCTTTCTTTCTTACTTCTTTCTTACTTCTTTCTTACTTCTTTCTAACTTTTTTCTTTCTTCTTTCTTTCTTCTTTCTTTCTTCTTTCTTAATTCTTTTTTTCTTCTTTCTTACTTCTTTCATACTTCTTCCTTACTTCTTTCTTTCTTCTTTCTTACTTCTTTCTTAATTCTTTCTTACTTCTTTCTTACTTCTTTCTTGTTTCTTTCTTACTTCTTTCTTACTTCTTTCTTACTTCTTTCTTACTTCTTTCTTCATTCCTTCTTACTTCTTTCTTACTTCTTTCTTACTTCTTTCTTACTTCTTTCTTACTTCTTTTTTTCTTCTTTCTTACTTCTTTCATACTTCTTTCTTACTTCTTTCTTTCTTCTTTCTTACTTCTTTCTTACTTCTTTCTTTCTTCTTTCCTACTTATTTCTTTCTTCTTTCTTACTTCTTTCATACTTCTTTCTTCTTTCTTTCTTACTTCTTTCTTCTTTCTTTCTTACTTCTTTCTTCTTTCTTTCTTACTTCTTTCTTACTTCTTTCTTACTTCTTTCTTACTTCTTTCTTACTTCTTTCTTACTTCTTTCTTACTTCTTTCTTCTATCTTTCTTCTTTCTTACTTCTTTCTTTCTTCTTTCTTACTTCTTTCTTACTTCTTTCTTCATTCTTTCTTACTTCTTTCTTCATTCCTTCTTACTTCTTTCTTACTTCGTTCTTACTTCTTTCATTCTTCTTTCTTCCTTCTTTCATACTTCTTTCTTTCTTCTTTCTTACTTCTTTCTTCTTTCTTCCTTACTTCTTTCTTACTTCTTTCTTAATTCTTTCTTCTTTCTTTCTTACTTCTTTCTTAATTCTTTCTTACTGCTTTCTAACTTCTTTCTTACTTCTTTCTTACTTCTTTCTTACTTCTTTCTTACTTCTTTCTTACTTCCTTCTTTCTTCTTTCTTAGTTCTTTCTTTCTTCTTTCTTACTTCTTTCTTACTTCATTCTTCTTTCTTTCTTCTTCCTTTCTTACCTCTTTCTTACTTCTTTCTTACTTCTTTCTTACTTCTTTCTTCTTCCTTTCTTACTTCTTTCTTACTTCTTTCTTACTTCTTTCTTACTTCTTTCTTCATTCCTTCTTACTTCTTTCTTTCTTCTTTCTTACTTCTTTCTTACTTCTTTCTTACTTCTTTCTTACTTCTTTCTTTCTTCTTTGTTCTTTCTTTCTTCTTTCTTCTTTCTTTCTTACTTCTTTCTTACTTCTTTCTTACTTCTTTTTTTCTTCTTTCTTACTTCTTTCATAATTCTTTCTTACTTCTTTCTTTCTTCTTTCTTACTTCTTTCTTACTTCTTTCTTACTTCATTCTAACTTCTTTTTTCTTCTTTCTTACTTCTTACTTACTTCTTTCTTTCTTCTTTTTTACTTCTTTCTTCTTTCTTTCTTACTTCTTTCTTACTTCTTTCTTACTTCTTTCTTCTTTCTTTCTTACTTCTTTCTTACTTCTTTCCTACTTGTTTCTTACTTCTTTCTTACTTCTTTCTTACTTCTTTCTTACTTCATTCTTCTTTCTTTCTTCTTCCTTTCTTACTTCTTTCTTACTTCCTTCTTACTTCTTTCTTACTTCTTACTTCTTTCTTCTTCCTTTCTTACTTCTTTCTTACTTCTTTCTTACTTCTTTCTTACTTCTTTCTTCATTCCTTCCTACTTCTTTCTTACTTCTTTCTTACTTCTTTCTTACTTCTTTCTTAGTTCTTTCTTACTTCTTTCTTTCTTCTTTGTTCTTTCTTTCTTCTTTCTTCTTTCTTTCTTACTTCTTTCTTACTTCTTTCTTACTTCTTTCTTACTTCTTTTTTTCTTCTTTCTTACTTCTTTCATAATTCTTTCTTACTTCTTTCTTTCTTCTTTCTTACTTCTTTCTTACTTCTTTCTTCATTCCTTCTTACTTCTTTCTTACTTCTTTCTTACCTCTTTCTTACTTCTTTCTTTCTTCTTTCTTCTTTCTTTCTTACTTCTTTCTTCTTTCTTTCCTACTTCTTTCTTATTTCTTTCTTTCTTCTTTCTTACTTCTTTCTTTCTTCTTTCTAACTTCTTTCATACTTCTTCCTTCTTTCTTTCTTACTTCTTTCTTCTTTCTTTCTTACTTCTTTCTTACTTCTTTCTTACTTCTTTCTTACTTCTGTCTTTCTTACTTATTTCTTACTTCTTTCTTACTTCTTTCTTTCTTCTTTCTTACTTCTTTCTTACTTCTTTCTTCTTTCTAGCTTCTTCCTTACTTCTTTCTTCATTCCTTCTTACTTCTTTCTTACTTCTTTCTTACCTCTTTCTTACTTCTTTCTTACTTCTTTCTTACTTCTTTCTTACTTCTTTCTTACTTCTTTTTACTTCTTTCTTCTATCTTTCTTCTTTCTTACTTCTTTCTTTCTTCTTTCTTACTTCTTTCTTACTTCTTTCTTCATTCTTTCTTACTTCGTTCATTCTTCTTTCTTAATTCTTTCTTTCTTCTTTCTTACTTCTTTCTTACTTCATTCTTCTTTCTTTCTTCTTCCTTTCTTACTTCTTTCTTACTTCTTTCTTACTTCTTTCTTACTTCTTTCTTACTTCTTTCTTCATTCCTTCTTACTTCTTTCTTACTTCTTTCTTACTTCTTTCTTAATTCTTTCTTACTTCTTTCATAATTCTTTGTTACTTCTTTCTTTCTTCTTTCTTACTTCTTTCTTACTTCTTTCTTACTTCTTTCTTAATTCCTTTTTACCTCTTTCTTACTTCTTTCTTACTTCTTTCTTACTTCTTTCTCACTTCTTTCTTTCTTCTTTCTTCCTTCTTTCTTACTTCTTTCTTACTTCTTTCTTCATTCCTTCTTACTTCTTTCTTACTTCTTTCTTACTTCTTTCTTACCTCTTTCTTACTTCTTTCTTTCTTCTTTCTTCTTTCTTTCTCACTTCTTTCTTCTTTCTTTCCTCCTTCTTTCTTACTTCTTTCTTCTATCTTTCTTTCTTCTTTCTTACTTCTTTCTTCTTTCTTTCTTACTTCTTTCTTCTTTCTGTCTTACTTCTTTCCTCTTTCTTTCTTACTTCTTTCTTACTTCTTTCTTACTTCTTTCTTACTTCTTTCTTACTTCTTTGTTACTTCTTTCTTAGTTCTTTCTTTCTTCTTTCTTTCTTCTTTCTTACTTCTTTCTTACTTCTTTCTTCTTTCTTTCTTACTTCTTACTTCTTTCTTAATTCTTTCTTACTTCTTTCTTACTTCTTTCTTTCTTCTTTCTTACTTCTTTCTTACTTCTTTCTTACTTCTTTCTTTCTTCTTTCTTCTTTCTTTCTTACTTCTTTCTTACTTCTTTCTTTCTTCTTTTTTTCTTCTTTCTTACTTCCTTCATAATTCTTTCTTACTTCTTTCTTTCTTCTTTCTTACTTCTTTCTTACTTCTTTCTTACTTCTTTCTTACTTCTTTCTTCTTTCTTTCTTACTTCTTTCTTACTTCTTTCTTACTTCTTTCTTACTTCTTTCTTACTTCTTTCTTACTTCTTTCTTCATTCCTTCTTACTTCTTTCTTACTTCCTTCTTACTTCTTTCTTACCTCTTTCTTACTTCTTTCTTTCTTCTTTTTTCTTTCTTTCTTACTTCTTTCTTCTTTCTTTCCTACTTCTTTCTTTCTTCTTTCTTTCTTCTTTCTTACTTCTTTCTTTCTTCTTTCTTACTTCTTTCATACTTCTTCCTTCTTTCTTTCTTACTTCTTTCTTCTTTCTTTCTTACTTCTTTTAACTTCTTTCTTACTTCTTTCTTACTTCTTTCTTACTTCTTTCTTTCTTACTTCTTTCTTACTTCTTTCTTACTTCTTTCTTACTTCTTTCTTACTTCTTTCTTACTTCTTTCTTACTTCATTCTAACTTCGTTTTTCTTCTTTCTTACTTCTTTCTTACTTCTTACTTCTTTCTTTCTTACATCTTTCTTACTTCTAACTTTCTTCTATTTTAGTTCTTTCTTTCTTCTTCCTCAATTCTTTCTTTCTTCTTTCTTACTTCTTTCTTACTTCTTTCTTTCTTGTTTCTTACTTCTTTCTTACTTCTTTCTTCTTTCTAACTTCTTTCTTACTTCTTTCTTCATTCCTTTTTACTTCTTTCTTACTTCTTTCTTACTTCTTTCTTACTTCTTTCTTACTTCTTTCTTACTTCTTTCTTCTATCTTTCTTTCTTCTTTCTTACTTCTTTCTTCTTTCTTTCTTACTTCTTTCTTACTTCTTTCTTACTTCTTTCTAACTTTTTTCTTTCTTCTTTCTTTCTTCTTTCTTTCTTCTTTCTTAATTCTTTTTTTCTTCTTTCTTACTTCTTTCATACTTCTTCCTTACTTCTTTCTTTCTTCTTTCTTACTTCTTTCTTACTTCTTTCTTACTTCTTTCTTACTTCTTTCTTCATTCCTTCTTACTTCTTTCTTACTTCTTTCTTACTTCTTTCTTACTTCTTTCTTACTTCTTTTTTTCTTCTTTCTTACTTCTTTCATACTTCTTTCTTACTTCTTTCTTTCTTCTTTCTTACTTCTTTCTTACTTCTTTCTTTCTTCTTTCCTACTTATTTCTTTCTTCTTTCTTACTTCTTTCATACTTCTTTCTTCTTTCTTTCTTACTTCTTTCTTCTTTCTTTCTTACTTCTTTCTTACTTCTTTCTTCTTTCTTTCTTACTTCTTTCTTACTTCTTTCTTACTTCTTTCTTACTTCTTTCTTACTTCTTTCTTACTTCTTTCTTACTTCTTTCTTACTTCTTTCTTCTTTCTTTCTTACTTCTTTTTTCTTCTTTCTTACTTCTTTCTTACTTCTTTCTTTCTTCTTTCTTACTTCTTTCTTCTTTCTTTCTTACTTCTTTTTTACTTCTTTCTTACTTCTTTCTTCTTTCTTTCTTACTTCTTTCTTACTTCTTTCCTACTTCTTTCTTACTTCTTTCTTACTTCTTCCTAACTTCTTTCTTACTTCTTTCTTACTTCTTTCTGACTTCTTTCTTTTTCTTTCTTAATTCTTTCTTTCTTCTTTCTTACTTCTTTCTTACTTCATTCTTCTTTCTTTCTTCTTCCTTTCTTACTTCTTTCTTACTTCTTTCTTACTTCTTTCTTACTTCTTTCTTAATTCCTTCTTACTTCTTTCTTACTACTTTCTTACTTCTTTCTTACTTCTTTCTTACTTCTTTCTTTCTTCTTTCTTCCTTCTTTCTTACTTCTTTCTTACTTCTTTCTGCATTCCTTCTTACTTCTTTCTTACTTCTTTTTAATTCTTTCTTACCTCTTTCTTACTTCTTTCTTTCTTCTTTCCTACCTCTTTCTTTCTTCTTTCTTTCTTCTTTCATACTTCTTTCTTCTTTCTTTCTTACTTCTTTCTTCTTTCTTTCTTACTTCTTTCTTACTTCTTTCTTACTTCTTTCTTACTTCTTTCTTACTTCTTTCTTCTTTCTTTCTTACTTCTTTCTTAATTCTTTCTTACTTCTTTCTTACTTCTTTCTTTCTTCTTTCTTACTTCTTTCTTACTTCTTTCTTACTTCATTCTAACTTCTTTTTTCTTCTTTCTTACTTCTTACTTACTTCTTTCTTTCTTCTTTTTTACTTCTTTCTTCTTTCTTTCTTACTTCTTTCTTACTTCTTTCTTACTTCTTTCTTCTTTCTTTCTTACTTCTTTCTTACTTCTTTCCTACTTCTTTCTTACTTCTTTCTTACTTCTTTCTAACTTCTTTCTTACTTCTTTCTTACTTCTTTCTTTCTTCTTTCTTACTTCTTTCTTACTTCATTCTTCTTTCTTTCTTC
The DNA here is from genome assembly GCF_036013475.1 of Columba livia. Taxonomy (NCBI): domain Eukaryota; kingdom Metazoa; phylum Chordata; class Aves; order Columbiformes; family Columbidae; genus Columba; species Columba livia. Next base: position 42,632 of record NW_027043280.1, read on the forward strand.
TTCCTTTCTTACCTCTTTCTTACTTCTTTCTTACTTCTTTCTTACTTCTTTCTTCTTCCTTTCTTACTTCTTTCTTACTTCTTTCTTACTTCTTTCTTACTTCTTTCTTCATTCCTTCTTACTTCTTTCTTACTTCTTTCTTACTTCTTTCTTACTTCTTTCTTACTTCTTTCTTACTTCTTTCTTCTATCTTTCTTCTTTCTTACTTCTTTCTTTCTTCTTTCTTACTTCTTTCTTACTTCTTTCTTCATTCTTTCTTACTTCTTTCTTCATTACTTCTTACTTCTTTCTTACTTCGTTCTTACTTCTTTCTTTCTTCTTTCTTCATTCTTTCATACTTCTTTCTTTCTTCTTTCTTACTTCTTTCTTCTTTCTTTCTTACTTCTTTCTTACTTCTTTCCTACTACTTTCTTACTTCTTTCTTACTTCGTTCATTCTTCTTTCTTAATTCTTTCTTTCTTCTTTCTTACTTCTTTCTTACTTCATTCTTCTTTCTTTCTTCTTCCTTTCTTACTTCTTTCTTACTTCTTTCTTTCTTACTTCTTTCTTACTTCTTTCTTACTTCTTTCTTACTTCTTTCTTACTTCTTTCTTACTTCATTCTAACTTCTTTTTTCTTCTTTCTTACTTCTTTCTTACTTCTTTCTTACTTCTTTCTTACTTCTTTCTTACTTCTTTCTTACTTCTTTCTTACTTCTTTCTTACTTCTTTCTTCTATCTTTCTTTCTTCTTTCTTTCTTCTTTCTTCTTTCTTTCTTACTTCTTTCTTACTTCTTTCTTACTTCTTTCTAACTTTTTTCTTTCTTCTTTCTTTATTCTTTCTTTCTTCTTTCTTAATTCTTTTTTTCTTCTTTCTTACTTCTTCCATACTTCTTCCTTACTTCTTTCTTTCTTCTTTCTTACTTCTTTCTTACTTCTTTCTTACTTCTTTCTTACTTCTTTCTTCTTTCTTTCTTACTTCTTTCTTACTTCTTTCTTACTTCTTTCTTCATTCCTTCTTACTTCTTTCTTACTTCTTTCTTACTTCTTTCTTACTTCTTTCTTACTTCGTTTTTCTTCTTTCTTACTTCTTTCATACTTCTTTCTTACTTCTTTCTTTCTTCTTTCTTACTTCTTTCTTACTTCTTTCTTTCTTCTTTCCCACTTATTTCTTTCTTCTTTCTTACTTCTTTCATACTTCTTTCTTCTTTCTTTCTTACTTCTTTCTTCTTTCTTTCTTACTTCTTTCTAACTTCTTTCTTACTTCTTTCTTACTTCTTTCTTACTTCTTTCTTTCTTACTTCTTTCTTACTTCTTTCTTACTTCTTTCTTACTTCTTTCTTACTTCTTTCTTACTTCTTTCTTCTTTCTTTCTTACTTCTTTTTTCTTCTTTCTTACTTCTTTCTTACTTCTTTCTTTCTTCTTTCTTACTTCTTTCTTCTTTCTTTCTTACTTCTTTCTTACTTCTTTCTTACTTCTTTCTTCTTTCTTTCTTACTTCTTTCTTACTTCTTTCCTACTTCTTTCTTACTTCTTTCTTACTTCTTCCTAACTTCTTTCTTACTTCTTTCTTACTTCTTTCTTACTTCTTTCTTTTTCTTTCTTACTTCTTTCTTACTTCATTCTTCTTTCTTTCTTCTTCCTTTCTTACTTCTTTCTTACTTCTTTCTTACTTCTTTCTTAATTCCTTCTTACTTCTTTCTTACTACTTTCTTACTTCTTTCTTACTTCTTTCTTACTTCTTTCTTACTTCTTTCTTTCTTCTTTCTTCCTTCTTTCTTACTTCTTTCTTACTTCTTTCTTCATTCCTTCTTACTTCTTTCTTACTTCTTTTTACTTCTTTCTTACCTCTTTCTTACCTCTTTCTTACTTCTTTCTTTCTTCTTTCTTCTTTCTTACTTCTTTCTTCTTTCTTCCCTACTTCTTTCTTACTTCTTTCTTTCTTCTTTCCTACTTCTTTCTTTCTTCTTTCTTACTTCTTTCATACTTCTTTCTTCTTTCTTTCTTACTTCTTTCTTCTTTCTTTCTTACTTCTTTCTCACTTCTTTCTTACTTCTTTCTTACTTCTTTCTTACTTCTTTCTTACTTCTTTCTTACTTCTTTCTTCTTTCTTTCTTACTTCTTTCTTAATTCTTTCTTACTTCTTTCTTACTTCTTTCTTTCTTCTTTCTTACTTCTTTCTTACTTCTTTCTTACTTCTTTCTAACTTCTTTTTTCTTCTTTCTTACTTCTTTCTTACTTCTTTCTTTCTTCTTTCTTACTTCTTTCCTCTTTCTTTCTTACTTCTTTCTTACTTCTTTCTTACTTCTTTCTTCTTTCTTTCTTACTTCTTTCTTACTTCTTTCCTACTTCTTTCTTACTTCTTTCTTACTTCTTTCTTACTTCTTTCTTACTTCTTTCTTACTTCTTTCTTTCTTCTTTCTTACTTCTTTCTTACTTCTTTCTTACTTCTTACTAACTTCTTTTTTCTTCTTTCTTACTTCTTTCTTACTTCTTTCTTTCTTCTTTCTTACTTCTTTCCTCTTTCTTTCTTACTTCTTTCTTACTTCTTTCTTACTTCTTTCTTACTTCTTTCTTCTTTCTTTCTTACTTCTTTCTTACTTCTTTCCTACTTCTTTCTTACTTCTTTCTTACTTCTTTCTTCTTTCTTACTTCTTTCTTACTTCTTTCTTACTTCTTTCTTTCTTCTTTGTTCTTTCTTTCTTGTTTCTTCTTTCTTTCTTACATCTTTCTTACTTCTTTCTTACTTCTTTTTTTCTTCTTTCTTACTTCTTTCATAATTCTTTCTTACTTCTTTCTTTCTTCTTTCTTACTTCTTTCTTACTTCTTTCTTCATTCCTTCTTACTTCTTTCTTACTTCTTTCTTACTTCTTTCTTACCTCTTTCTTACTTCTTTCTTTCTTCTTTCTTCTTTCTTCTTTCTTTCTTACTTCTTTCTTCTTTCTTTCCTACTACTTTCTTATTTCTTTCTTTCTTCTTTCTTACTTCTTTCTTTCTTCTTTCTTACTTATTTCATACTTCTTCCTTCTTTCTTTCTTACTTCTTTCTTCTTTCTTTCTTACTTCTTTCTTACTTCTTTCTTACTTCTGTCTTTCTTACTTCTTTCTTACTTCTTTCTTACTTCTTTCTTACTTCTTTCTTTCTTCTTTCTTACTTCTTTCTCTACTTCTTTCTTCTTTCTAACTTCTTTCTTACTTCTTTCTTCATTCCTTCTTACTTCTTTCTTACTTCTTTCTTACTTCTTTCTTACTTCTTTCTTACTTCTTTCTTACTTCTTTCTTCTATCTTTCTTCTTTCTTCTTTCTTTCTTCTTTCTTACTTCTTTCTTACTTCTTTCTTCATTCTTTCTTACTTCTTTCTTCATTCCTTCTTACTTCTTTCTTACCTCGTTCTTACTTCTTTCTTTCTTCTTTCTTCCTTCTTTCATACTTCTTTCTTTCTTCTTTCTTACTTCTTTCTTCTTTCTTCCTTACTTCTTTCTTACTTCTTTCTTACTTCTTTCTTCTTTCTTTCTTACTTCTTTCTTACTTCTTTCCTACTACTTTCTTACTTCTTTCTTACTTCTTTCTTTCTTCTTTCTTAATTCTTTCTTTCTTCTTTCTTACTTCTTTCTTACTTCTTTCTTACTTCATTCTTCTTTCTTTCTACTTCCTTTCTTACTTCTTTCTTACTTCTTTCTTACTTCTTTCTTACTTCTTTCTTCATTCCTTCTTACTTCTTTCTTACTTCTTTCTTACTTCTTTCTTAATTCTTTCTTACTTCTTTCTTTCTTCTTTCTTCTTTCTTTCTTCTTTCTTACTTCTTTCTTACTTCTTTCTTACTTCTTTCTTACTTCTTTCTTACTTCTTTCATAATTCTTTGTTACTTCATTCTTTCTTCTTTCTTACTTCTTTCTTACTTCTTTGTTACTTCTTTCTTCTTTCTTTCTTACTTCTTTCTTACTTCTTTCTTACTTCTTTCTTACTTCTTTCTTCATTCCTTCTTACTTCTTTCTTACTTCTTTCTTACTTCTTTCTTACTTCTTTCTTACTTCTTTCTTACTTCTTTCTTCTATCTTTCTTCTTTCTTACTTCTTTCTTTCTTCTTTCTTAGTTCTTTCTTACTTCTTTCTTCATTCTTTCTTACTTCTTTCTTCATTCCTTCTTACTTCTTTCTTACTTCGTTCTTACTTCTTTCTTTCTTCTTTCTTCATTCTTTCATACTTCTTTCTTTCTTCTTTCTTACTTCTTTCTTCTTTCTTTCTTACTTCTTTCTTACTTCTTTCCTACTACTTTCTTACTTCTTTCTTACTTCGTTCATTCTTCTTTCTTAATTCTTTCTTTCTTCTTTCTTACTTCTTTCTTACTTCATTCTTCTTTCTTTCTTCTTCCTTTCTTACTTCTTTCTTACTTCTTTCTTTCTTACTTCTTTCTTACTTCTTTCTTACTTCTTTCTTACTTCTTTCTTACTTCTTTCTTACTTCATTCTAACTTCTTTTTTCTTCTTTCTTACTTCTTTCTTACTTCTTTCTTACTTCTTTCTTACTTCTTTCTTACTTCTTTCTTACTTCTTTCTTACTTCTTTCTTCTATCTTTCTTTCTTCTTTCTTTCTTCTTTCTTCTTTCTTTCTTACTTCTTTCTTACTTCTTTCTTACTTCTTTCTAACTTTTTTCTTTCTTCTTTCTTTATTCTTTCTTTCTTCTTTCTTAATTCTTTTTTTCTTCTTTCTTACTTCTTTCATACTTCTTCCTTACTTCTTTCTTTCTTCTTTCTTACTTCTTTCTTACTTCTTTCTTACTTCTTTCTTACTTCTTTCTTCTTTCTTTCTTACTTCTTTCTTACTTCTTTCTTACTTCTTTCTTCATTCCTTCTTACTTCTTTCTTACTTCTTTCTTACTTCTTTCTTACTTCTTTCTTACTTCGTTTTTCTTCTTTCTTACTTCTTTCATACTTCTTTCTTACTTCTTTCTTTCTTCTTTCTTACTTCTTTCTTACTTCTTTCTTTCTTCTTTCCCACTTATTTCTTTCTTCTTTCTTACTTCTTTCATACTTCTTTCTTCTTTCTTTCTTACTTCTTTCTTCTTTCTTTCTTACTTCTTTCTAACTTCTTTCTTACTTCTTTCTTACTTCTTTCTTACTTCTTTCTTTCTTACTTCTTTCTTACTTCTTTCTTACTTCTTTCTTACTTCTTTCTTACTTCTTTCTTACTTCTTTCTTCTTTCTTTCTTACTTCTTTTTTCTTCTTTCTTACTTCTTTCTTACTTCTTTCTTTCTTCTTTCTTACTTCTTTCTTCTTTCTTTCTTACTTCTTTCTTACTTCTTTCTTACTTCTTTCTTCTTTCTTTCTTACTTCTTTCTTACTTCTTTCCTACTTCTTTCTTACTTCTTTCTTACTTCTTCCTAACTTCTTTCTTACTTCTTTCTTACTTCTTTCTTACTTCTTTCTTTTTCTTTCTTACTTCTTTCTTACTTCATTCTTCTTTCTTTCTTCTTCCTTTCTTACTTCTTTCTTACTTCTTTCTTACTTCTTTCTTAATTCCTTCTTACTTCTTTCTTACTACTTTCTTACTTCTTTCTTACTTCTTTCTTACTTCTTTCTTACTTCTTTCTTTCTTCTTTCTTCCTTCTTTCTTACTTCTTTCTTACTTCTTTCTTCATTCCTTCTTACTTCTTTCTTACTTCTTTTTACTTCTTTCTTACCTCTTTCTTACCTCTTTCTTACTTCTTTCTTTCTTCTTTCTTCTTTCTTACTTCTTTCTTCTTTCTTCCCTACTTCTTTCTTACTTCTTTCTTTCTTCTTTCCTACTTCTTTCTTTCTTCTTTCTTACTTCTTTCATACTTCTTTCTTCTTTCTTTCTTACTTCTTTCTTCTTTCTTTCTTACTTCTTTCTCACTTCTTTCTTACTTCTTTCTTACTTCTTTCTTACTTCTTTCTTACTTCTTTCTTACTTCTTTCTTCTTTCTTTCTTACTTCTTTCTTAATTCTTTCTTACTTCTTTCTTACTTCTTTCTTTCTTCTTTCTTACTTCTTTCTTACTTCTTTCTTACTTCTTTCTAACTTCTTTTTTCTTCTTTCTTACTTCTTTCTTACTTCTTTCTTTCTTCTTTCTTACTTCTTTCCTCTTTCTTTCTTACTTCTTTCTTACTTCTTTCTTACTTCTTTCTTCTTTCTTTCTTACTTCTTTCTTACTTCTTTCCTACTTCTTTCTTACTTCTTTCTTACTTCTTTCTTACTTCTTTCTTACTTCTTTCTTACTTCTTTCTTTCTTCTTTCTTACTTCTTTCTTACTTCTTTCTTACTTCTTACTAACTTCTTTTTTCTTCTTTCTTACTTCTTTCTTACTTCTTTCTTTCTTCTTTCTTACTTCTTTCCTCTTTCTTTCTTACTTCTTTCTTACTTCTTTCTTACTTCTTTCTTACTTCTTTCTTCTTTCTTTCTTACTTCTTTCTTACTTCTTTCCTACTTCTTTCTTACTTCTTTCTTACTTCTTTCTTCTTTCTTACTTCTTTCTTACTTCTTTCTTACTTCTTTCTTTCTTCTTTGTTCTTTCTTTCTTGTTTCTTCTTTCTTTCTTACATCTTTCTTACTTCTTTCTTACTTCTTTTTTTCTTCTTTCTTACTTCTTTCATAATTCTTTCTTACTTCTTTCTTTCTTCTTTCTTACTTCTTTCTTACTTCTTTCTTCATTCCTTCTTACTTCTTTCTTACTTCTTTCTTACTTCTTTCTTACCTCTTTCTTACTTCTTTCTTTCTTCTTTCTTCTTTCTTCTTTCTTTCTTACTTCTTTCTTCTTTCTTTCCTACTACTTTCTTATTTCTTTCTTTCTTCTTTCTTACTTCTTTCTTTCTTCTTTCTTACTTCTTTCATACTTCTTCCTTCTTTCTTTCTTACTTCTTTCTTCTTTCTTTCTTACTTCTTTCTTACTTCTTTCTTACTTCTGTCTTTCTTACTTCTTTCTTACTTCTTTCTTACTTCTTTCTTACTTCTTTCTTTCTTCTTTCTTACTTCTTTCTTACTTCTTTCTTCTTTCTAACTTCTTTCTTACTTCTTTCTTCATTCCTTCTTACTTCTTTCTTACTTCTTTCTTACTTCTTTCTTACTTCTTTCTTACTTCTTTCTTACTTCTTTCTTCTATCTTTCTTCTTTCTTCTTTCTTTCTTCTTTCTTACTTCTTTCTTACTTCTTTCTTCATTCTTTCTTACTTCTTTCTTCATTCCTTCTTACTTCTTTCTTACCTCGTTCTTACTTCTTTCTTTCTTCTTTCTTCCTTCTTTCATACTTCTTTCTTTCTTCTTTCTTACTTCTTTCTTCTTTCTTCCTTACTTCTTTCTTACTTCTTTCTTACTTCTTTCTTCTTTCTTTCTTACTTCTTTCTTACTTCTTTCCTACTACTTTCTTACTTCTTTCTTACTTCTTTCTTTCTTCTTTCTTAATTCTTTCTTTCTTCTTTCTTACTTCTTTCTTACTTCTTTCTTACTTCATTCTTCTTTCTTTCTACTTCCTTTCTTACTTCTTTCTTACTTCTTTCTTACTTCTTTCTTACTTCTTTCTTCATTCCTTCTTACTTCTTTCTTACTTCTTTCTTACTTCTTTCTTAATTCTTTCTTACTTCTTTCTTTCTTCTTTCTTCTTTCTTTCTTCTTTCTTACTTCTTTCTTACTTCTTTCTTACTTCTTTCTTACTTCTTTCTTACTTCTTTCATAATTCTTTGTTACTTCATTCTTTCTTCTTTCTTACTTCTTTCTTACTTCTTTGTTACTTCTTTCTTCTTTCTTTCTTACTTCTTTCTTACTTCTTTCTTACTTCTTTCTTACTTCTTTCTTCATTCCTTCTTACTTCTTTCTTACTTCTTTCTTACTTCTTTCTTACTTCTTTCTTACTTCTTTCTTACTTCTTTTTTTCTTCTTTCTTACTTCTTTCATACTTCTTTCTTACTTCTTTCTTTCTTCTTTCTTACTTCTTTCTTACTTCTTTATTACTTCTTTCTTACTTCTTTCTTCTTTCTTTCTTACTTCTTTCTTACTTATTTCTTACTTCTTTCTTACTTCTTTCATACTTCTTTCTTACTTCTTTCTTACTTCTTTCTTACTTCTTTCTTACTTCTTTCTTACTTCTTTCTTACTTCTTTCTTCTTTCTTTCTTACTTCTTTCTTACTTCTTTCTTACTTCTTTCTTACTTCTTTCTTACTTCTTTCTTACTTCTTTCTTACTTCTTTCTTACTTCTTTCTTACTTCTTTCTTACCTCTTTCTTACTTCTTTCTTCTTTCTTCTTTCTTTCTCACTTCTTTCTTCTTTCTTTCCTCCTTCTTTCTTACTTCTTTCTTTCTCCTTTCTTACTTCTTTCTTTCTTCTTTCTTACTTCTTTCATACTTCTTTCTTACTTCATTCTAACTTCTTTTTTCTTCTTTCTTACTTCTTTCTTACTTCTTTCTTCTTTCTTTCTTACTTCTTTCTTACTTCTTTCTTACTTCATTCTAACTTCTTTTTTCTTCTTTCTTACTTCTTTCTTACTTCTTTCTTCTTTCTTTCTTACTTCTTTCTTACTTCTTTCTTCTTTCTTTCTTACTTCTTTCTTACTTCTTTCTTACTTCTTTCTTACTTCTTTCTTACTTCTTTCTTACTTCTTTTTTTCTTCTTTCTTGCTTCTTTCATACTTCTTTCTTACTTCTTTCTTACTTCATTCTAACTTCTTTTTTCTTCTTTCTTACATCTTTCTTACTTCTTTCTTCTTTCTTTCTTACTTCTTTCTTACTTCTTTCTTCTTTCTTTCTTACTTCTTTCTTACTTCTTTCTTACTTCTTTCTTACTTCTTTCTTACTTCTTTCTTCCTTCTTTCTTACTTCTTTCTTACTTCTTTCTTCTTTCTTTCCTACTTCTTTCTTACTTCTTTCTTTCTTCTTTCCTACTTCTTTCTTTCTTCTTTCTTACTTCTTTCATACTTCTTCCTTCTTTCTTTCTTACTTCTTTCTTCTTTCTTTCTTACTTCTTTCTTACTTCTTTCTTACTTCTTTCTTCTTTTTTTCTTAATTCATTCTTACTTCTTTCTTACTTCTTTCTTACTTCTTTCTTCCTTCTTTCTTACTTCTTTCTTACTTCTTTCTTCTTTCTTTCCTCCTTCTTTCTTACTTCTTTCTTTCTTCTTTCCTACTTCTTTCTTTCTTCTTTCTTACTTCTTTCATACTTCTTCCTTCTTTCTTTCTTACTTCTTTCTTCTTTCTTTCTTACTTCTTTCTTACTTCTTTCTTACTTCTTTCTTACTTCTTTCTTCTTTCTTTCTTACTTATTTCTTACTTCTTTCTTACTTCTTTCTTACTTCTTTCTTTCTTCTTTCTTCTTTCTTTCTTACTTCTTTCTTACTTCTTTCTTACTTCTTTTTTTCTTCATTCTTACTTCTTTCATAATTCTTTCTTACTTCTTTCTTTCTTCTTTCTTACTTCTTTCTTACTTCTTTCTTACTTCTTTCTTACTTCTTTCTTCTTTCTTTCTTACTTCTTTCTTACTTCTTTTTACTACTTTCTTACTTCTTTCTTACTTCTTTCTTACTTCTTTCTTCATTCCTTCTTACTTCTTTCTTACTTCCTTCTTACTTCTTTCTTACCTCTTTCTTACTACTTTCTATCTTCTTTTTTCTTTCTTTCTTACTTCTTTCTTCTTTCTTTCCTACTTCTTTCTTTCTTCTTTCTTTCCTCTTTCTTACTTCTTTCTTTCTTCTTTCTTACTTCTTTCATACTTCTTCCTTCTTTCTTTCTTGCTTCTTTCTTCTTTCTTTCTTACTTCTTTCTTACTTCTTTCTTACATCTTTCTTACTTCTTTCTTACTTCTTTCTTACTTCTTTCTTACTTACTTCTTTCTTACTTCTTTCTTACTTCTTTCTTACTTCATTCTAACTTCTTTTTTCTTCTTTCTTACTTCTTTCTTACTTCTTTCTTCTTTCTTTCTTACATCTTTCTTACTTCTAACTTTCTTCTATTTTAGTTCTTTCTTTCTTCTTCCTTAATTCTTTCTTTCTTCTTTCTTACTTCTTTCTTACTTCTTTCTTTCTTCTTTCTTCCTTCTTTCTTACTTCTTTCTTCTTTCTAACTTCTTTCTTACTTCTTTCTTCATTCCTTCTTACTTCGTTCTTACTTCTTTCTTACTTCTTTCTTACTTCTTTCTTACTTCTTTCTTACTTCTTTCTTCTATCTTTCTTCTTTCTTACTTCTTTCTTACTTCTTTCTTACTTCTTTCTTACTTCTTTCTTCTTTCTATCTCACTTCTTTCTTACTTCTTTCTTACTTCTTTCTTACCTCTTTCTTACTTCTTTCTTTCTTCTTTTTTCTTTCTTTCTTACTTCTTTCTTCTTTCTTTCCTACTTCTTTCTTTCTTCTTTCTTTCTTCTTTCTTACTTCTTTCTTTCTTCTTTCTTACTTCTTTCATACTCCTTCCTTCTTTCTTTCTTACTTCTTTCTTCATTCTTTCTTACTTCTTTTTACTTCTTTCTTACTTCTTTCTTACTTCTTTCTTACTTCTTTCTTTCTTACTTCTTTCTTACTTCTTTCTTCTTTCTTTCTTACATCTTTCTTACTTCTAACTTTCTTCTATTTTAGCTCTTTCTTTCTTCTTCCTCAATTCTTTCTTTCTTCTTTCTTACTTCTTTCTTACTTCTTTCTTACTTCTTTCTTACTTCTTTCTTACTTCTTTCTTTCTTCTTTCTTAGTTCTTTCTTTCTTCTTTCTTACTTCTTTCTTACTTCATTCTTCTTTCTTTCTTCTTCCTTTCTTACCTCTTTCTTACTTCTTTCTTACTTCTTTCTTACTTCTTTCTTCTTCCTTTCTTACTTCTTTCTTACTTCTTTCTTACTTCTTTCTTACTTCTTTCTTCATTCCTTCTTACTTCTTTCTTACTTCTTTCTTACTTCTTTCTTACTTCTTTCTTACTTCTTTCTTTCTTCTTTGTTCTTTCTTTCTTCTTTCTTCTTTCTTTCTTACTTCTTTCTTACTTCTTTCTTACTTCTTTCTTACTTCTTTTTTTCTTCTTTCTTACTTCTTTCATAATTCTTTCTTACTTCTTTCTTTCTTCTTTCTTACTTCTTTCTTCATTCCTTCTTACTTCTTTCTTACTTCTTTCTTACCTCTTTCTTACTTCTTTCTTTCTTATTTCTTCTTTCTTTCTTACTTCTTTCTTCTTTCTTTCCTACTTCTTTTTTATTTCTTTCTTTCTTCTTTCTTACTTCTTTCTTTCTTCTTTCTTACTTCTTTCATACTTCTTCCTTCTTTCTTTCTTACTTCTTTCTTCTTTCTTTCTTACTTCTTTCTTACTTCTTTCTTACTTCTGTCTTTCTTACTTCTTTCTTACTTCTTTCTTACTTCTTTCTTACTTCTTTCTTTCTTCTTTCTTACTTATTTCTTACTTCTTTCTTCTTTCTAACTTCTTCCTTACTTCTTTCTTCATTCCTTCTTACTTCTTTCTTACTTCTTTCTTACTTCTTTCTTACTTCTTTCTTACTTCTTTCTTACTTCTTTCTTACTTCTTTCTTCTATCTTTCTTCTTTCTTACTTCTTTCTTTCTTCTTTCTTACTTCTTTCTTACTTCTTTCTTCATTCTTTCTTACTTCGTTCATTCTTCTTTCTTAATTCTTTCTTTCTTCTTTCTTACTTCTTTCTTACTTCATTCTTCTTTCTTTCTTCTTCCTTTCTTACTTCTTTCTTACTTCTTTCTTACTTCTTTCTTACTTCTTTCTTACTTCTTTCTTCATTCCTTCTTACTTCTTTCTTACTTCTTTCTTACTTCTTTCTTAATTCTTTCTTACTTCTTTCATAATTCTTTGTTACTTCTTTCTTTCTTCTTTCTTACTTCTTTCTTACTTCTTTCTTACTTCTTTCTTAATTCCTTTTTACCTCTTTCTTACTTCTTTCTTACTTCTTTCTTACTTCTTTCTTACTTCTTTCTTTCTTCTTTCTTCCTTCTTTCTTACTTCTTTCTTACTTCTTTCTTCATTCCTTCTTACTTCTTTCTTACTTCTTTCTTACTTCTTTCTTACCTCTTTCTTACTTCTTTCTTTCTTCTTTCTTCTTTCTTTCTCACTTCTTTCTTCTTTCTTTCCTCCTTCTTTCTTACTTCTTTCTTTCTTCTTTCTTACTTCTTTCTTTCTTCTTTCTTACTTCTTTCATACTTCTTTCTTCTTTCTGTCTTACTTCTTTCCTCTTTCTTTCTTACTTCTTTCTTACTTCTTTCTTACTTCTTTCTTACTTCTTTCTTACTTCTTTGTTACTTCTTTCTTAGTTCTTTCTTTCTTCTTTCTTTCTTCTTTCTTACTTCTTTCTTACTTCTTTCTTCTTTCTTTCTTACTTCTTACTTCTTTCTTAATTCTTTCTTACTTCTTTCTTACTTCTTTCTTTCTTCTTTCTTACTTCTTTCTTACTTCTTTCTTACTTCTTTCTTTCTTCTTTCTTACTTCTTTCTTACTTCTTTCTTACTTCTTTCTTTCTTCTTTTTTTCTTCTTTCTTACTTCCTTCATAATTCTTTCTTACTTCTTTCTTTCTTCTTTCTTACTTCTTTCTTACTTCTTTCTTACTTCTTTCTTACTTCTTTCTTCTTTCTTTCTTACTTCTTTCTTACTTCTTTCTTACTTCTTTCTTACTTCTTTCTTACTTCTTTCTTACTTCTTTCTTACTTCTTTCTTCATTCCTTCTTACTTCTTTCTTACTTCCTTCTTACTTCTTTCTTACCTCTTTCTTACTTCTTTCTTTCTTCTTTTTTCTTTCTTTCTTACTTCTTTCTTCTTTCTTTCCTACTTCTTTCTTTCTTCTTTCTTTCTTCTTTCTTACTTCTTTCTTTATTCTTTCTTACTTCTTTCATACTTCTTCCTTCTTTCTTTCTTACTTCTTTCTTCTTTCTTTCTTACTTCTTTTAACTTCTTTCTTACTTCTTTCTTACTTCTTTCTTACTTCTTTCTTTCTTACTTCTTTCTTACTTCTTTCTTACTTCTTTCTTACTTCTTTCTTACTTCTTTCTTACTTCTTTCTTACTTCATTCTAACTTCGTTTTTCTTCTTTCTTACTTCTTTCTTACTTCTTACTTCTTTCTTTCTTACATCTTTCTTACTTCTAACTTTCTTCTATTTTAGTTCTTTCTTTCTTCTTCCTCAATTCTTTCTTTCTTCTTTCTTACTTCTTTCTTACTTCTTTCTTTCTTGTTTCTTACTTCTTTCTTACTTCTTTCTTCTTTCTAACTTCTTTCTTACTTCTTTCTTCATTCCTTTTTACTTCTTTCTTACTTCTTTCTTACTTCTTTCTTACTTCTTTCTTACTTCTTTCTTACTTCTTTCTTCTATCTTTCTTTCTTTTTTCTTACTTCTTTCTTCTTTCTTTCTTACTTCTTTCTTACTTCTTTCTTACTTCTTTCTAACTTTTTTCTTTCTTCTTTCTTTCTTCTTTCTTTCTTCTTTCTTAATTCTTTTTTTCTTCTTTCTTACTTCTTTCATACTTCTTCCTTACTTCTTTCTTTCTTCTTTCTTACTTCTTTCTTAATTCTTTCTTACTTCTTTCTTACTTCTTTCTTCTTTCTTTCTTACTTCTTTCTTACTTCTTTCTTACTTCTTTCTTACTTCTTTCTTACTTCTTTCTTCATTCCTTCTTACTTCTTTCTTACTTCTTTCTTACTTCTTTCTTACTTCTTTCTTACTTCTTTTTTTCTTCTTTCTTACTTCTTTCATACTTCTTTCTTACTTCTTTCTTTCTTCTTTCTTACTTCTTTCTTACTTCTTTCTTACTTCTTTCTTTCTTCTTTCCTACTTATTTCTTTCTTCTTTCTTACTTCTTTCTTACTTCTTTCTTCTTTCTTTCTTACTTCTTTTTTCTTCTTTCTTACTTCTTTCTTACTTCTTTCTTTCTTCTTTCTTACTTCTTTCTTCTTTCTTTCTTACTTCTTTCCTACTTCTTTCTTACTTCTTTCTTACTTCTTCCTAACTTCTTTCTTACTTCTTTCTTACTTCTTTCTTACTTCTTTCTTTTTCTTTCTTAATTCTTTCTTTCTTCTTTCTTACTTCTTTCTTACTTCATTCTTCTTTCTTTCTTCTTCCTTTCTTACTTCTTTCTTACTTCTTTCTTACTTCTTTCTTACTTCTTTCTTAATTCCTTCTTACTTCTTTCTTACTACTTTCTTACTTCTTTCTTACTTTTTTCTTACTTCTTTCTTTCTTCTTTCTTCCTTCTTTCTTACTTCTTTCTTACTTCTTTCTGCATTCCTTCTTACTTCTTTCTTACTTCTTTTTAATTCTTTCTTACCTCTTTCTTACTTCTTTCTTTCTTCTTTCCTACCTCTTTCTTTCTTCTTTCTTTCTTCTTTCATACTTCTTTCTTCTTTCTTTCTTACTTCTTTCTTCTTTCTTTCTTACTTCTTTCTTACTTCTTTCTTACTTCTTTCTTACTTCTTTCTTACTTCTTTCTTCTTTCTTTCTTACTTCTTTCTTAATTCTTTCTTACTTCTTTCTTACTTCTTTCTTTCTTCTTTCTTACTTCTTTCTTACTTCTTTCTTACTTCATTCTAACTTCTTTTTTCTTCTTTCTTACTTCTTACTTACTTCTTTCTTTCTTCTTTTTTACTTCTTTCTTCTTTCTTTCTTACTTCTTTCTTACTTCTTTCTTACTTCTTTCTTCTTTCTTTCTTACTTCTTTCTTACTTCTTTCCTACTTCTTTCTTACTTCTTTCTTACTTCTTTCTAACTTCTTTCTTACTTCTTTCTTACTTCTTTCTTTCTTCTTTCTTACTTCTTTCTTACTTCATTCTTCTTTCTTTCTTCTTCCTTTCTTACCTCTTTCTTACTTCTTTCTTACTTCTTTCTTACTTCTTTCTTCTTCCTTTCTTACTTCTTTCTTACTTCTTTCTTACTTCTTTCTTACTTCTTTCTTCATTCCTTCTTACTTCTTTCTTACTTCTTTCTTACTTCTTTCTTACTTCTTTCTTGCTTCTTTCTTACTTCTTTCTTCTATCTTTCTTCTTTCTTACTTCTTTCTTTCTTCTTTCTTACTTCTTTCTTACTTCTTTCTTCATTCTTTCTTACTTCTTTCTTCATTCCTTCTTACTTCTTTCTTACTTCGTTCTTACTTCTTTCTTTCTTCTTTCTTCATTCTTTCATACTTCTTTCTTTCTTCTTTCTTACTTCTTTCTTCTTTCTTTCTTACTTCTTTCTTACTTCTTTCCTACTACTTTCTTACTTCTTTCTTACTTCGTTCATTCTTCTTTCTTAATTCTTTCTTTCTTCTTTCTTACTTCTTTCTTACTTCATTCTTCTTTCTTTCTTCTTCCTTTCTTACTTCTTTCTTACTTCTTTCTTTCTTACTTCTTTCTTACTTCTTTCTTACTTCTTTCTTACTTCTTTCTTACTTCTTTCTTACTTCATTCTAACTTCTTTTTTCTTCTTTCTTACTTCTTTCTTACTTCTTTCTTACTTCTTTCTTACTTCTTTCTTACTTCTTTCTTACTTCTTTCTTCTATCTTTCTTTCTTCTTTCTTACTTCTTTCTTCTTTCTTTCTTACTTCTTTCTTACTTCTTTCTTACTTCTTTCTAAATTTTTTCTTTCTTCTTTCTTTATTCTTTCTTTCTTCTTTCTTAATTCTTTTTTTCTTCTTTCTTACTTCTTTCATACTTCTTCCTTACTTCTTTCTTTCTTCTTTCTTACTTCTTTCTTACTTCTTTCTTACTTCTTTCTTACTTCTTTCTTCTTTCTTTCTTACTTCTTTCTTACTTCTTTCTTACTTCTTTCTTCATTCCTTCTTACTTCTTTCTTACTTCTTTCTTACTTCTTTCTTACTTCTTTCTTACTTCGTTTTTCTTCTTTCTTACTTCTTTCATACTTCTTTCTTACTTCTTTCTTCTTTCTTACTTCTTTCTTTCTTCTTTCCTACTTATTTCTTTCTTCTTTCTTACTTCTTTCATACTTCTTTCTTCTTTCTTTCTTACTTCTTTCTTCTTTCTTTCTTACTTCTTTCTAACTTCTTTCTTACTTCTTTCTTACTTCTTTCTTACTTCTTTCTTTCTTACTTCTTTCTTACTTCTTTCTTACTTCTTTCTTACTTCTTTCTTACTTCTTTCTTTCTTCTTTCTTCTTTCTTTCTTACTTCTTTTTTCTTCTTTCTTACTTCTTTCTTACTTCTTTCTTTCTTCTTTCTTACTTCTTTCTTCTTTCTTTCTTACTTCTTTCTTACTTCTTTCTTACTTCTTTCTTCTTTCTTTCTTACTTCTTTCTTACTTCTTTCCTACTTCTTTCTTACTTCTTTCTTACTTCTTCCTAACTTCTTTCTTACTTCTTTCTTACTTCTTTCTTACTTCTTTCTTTTTCTTTCTTAATTCTTTCTTTCTTCTTTCTTACTTCTTTCTTACTTCATTCTTCTTTCTTTCTTCTTCCTTTCTTACTTCTTTCTTACTTCTTTCTTACTTCTTTCTTAATTCCTTCTTACTTCTTTCTTACTACTTTCTTACTTCTTTCTTACTTCTTTCTTACTTCTTTCTTTCTTCTTTCTTCCTTCTTTCTTACTTCTTTCTTACTTCTTTCTTCATTCCTTCTTACTTCTTTCTTACTTCTTTTTACTTCTTTCTTACCTCTTTCTTACCTCTTTCTTACTTCTTTCTTTCTTCTTTCTTCTTTCTTTCTTACTTCTTTCTTACTTCTTTCTTACTTCTTTTTTTCTTCTTTCTTACTTCTTTCATAATTCTTTCTTACTTCTTTATTTCTTCTTTCTTACTTCTTTATTACTTCTTTCTTACTTCTTTCTTACTTCTTTCTTCTTTCTTTCTTACTTCTTTCTTACTTCTTTCTTACTTCTTTCTTACTTCTTTCTTACTTCTTTCTTCATTCCTTCTTACTTCTTTCTTACTTCCTTCTTACTTCTTTCTTACCTCTTTCTTACTTCTTTCTTTCTTCTTTTTTCTTTCTTTCTTACTTCTTTCTTCTTTCTTTCCTACTTCTTTCTTTCTTCTTTCTTTCTTCTTTCTTACTTCTTTCTTTCTTCTTTCTTACTTCTTTCATACTTCTTCCTTCTTTCTTTCTTACTTCTTTCTTACTTCTTTCTTACTTCTTTCTTACTTCTTTCTTTCTTACTTCTTTCTTTCTTCTTTCTTACTTCTTTCTTTCTTCTTTCTTACTTCTTTCTTCTTTCTTTCTTACTTCTTTCTTAATTCTTTCTTACTTCTTTCTTACTTCTTTCTTTCTTCTTTCTTACTTCTTTCTTACTTCTTTCTTACTTCATTCTAACTTCTTTTTTCTTCTTTCTTACTTCTTACTTACTTCTTTCTTTCTTCTTTTTTACTTCTTTCTTCTTTCTTTCTTACTTCTTTCTTACTTCTTTCTTACTTCTTTCTTCTTTCTTTCTTACTTCTTTCTTACTTCTTTCCTACTTCTTTCTTACTTCTTTCTTACTTCTTTCTAACTTCTTTCTTACTTCTTTCTTACTTCTTTCTTTCTTCTTTCTTACTTCTTTCTTACTTCATTCTTCTTTCTTTCTTCTTCCTTTCTTACCTCTTTCTTACTTCTTTCTTACTTCTTTCTTACTTCTTTCTTCTTCCTTTCTTACTTCTTTCTTACTTCTTTCTTACTTCTTTCTTACTTCTTTCTTCATTCCTTCTTACTTCTTTCTTACTTCTTTCTTACTTCTTTCTTACTTCTTTCTTGCTTCTTTCTTACTTCTTTCTTCTATCTTTCTTCTTTCTTACTTCTTTCTTTCTTCTTTCTTACTTCTTTCTTACTTCTTTCTTCATTCTTTCTTACTTCTTTCTTCATTCCTTCTTACTTCTTTCTTACTTCGTTCTCACTTCTTTCTTTCTTCTTTCTTCATTCTTTCATACTTCTTTCTTTCTTCTTTCTTACTTCTTTCTTCTTTCTTTCTTACTTCTTTCTTACTTCTTTCCTACTACTTTCTTACTTCTTTCTTACTTCGTTCATTCTTCTTTCTTAATTCTTTCTTTCTTCTTTCTTACTTCTTTCTTACTTCATTCTTCTTTCTTTCTTCTTCCTTTCTTACTTCTTTCTTACTTCTTTCTTTCTTACTTCTTTCTTACTTCTTTCTTACTTCTTTCTTACTTCTTTCTTACTTCTTTCTTACTTCATTCTAACTTCTTTTTTCTTCTTTCTTACTTCTTTCTTACTTCTTTCTTACTTCTTTCTTACTTCTTTCTTACTTCTTTCTTACTTCTTTCTTCTATCTTTCTTTCTTCTTTCTTACTTCTTTCTTCTTTGTTTCTTACTTCTTTCTTACTTCTTTCTTACTTCTTTCTAAATTTTTTCTTTCTTCTTTCTTTATTCTTTCTTTCTTCTTTCTTAATTCTTTTTTCTTCTTTCTTACTTCTTTCATACTTCTTCCTTACTTCTTTCTTTCTTCTTTCTTACTTCTTTCTTACTTCTTTCTTACTTCTTTCTTACTTCTTTCTTCTTTCTTTCTTACTTCTTTCTTACTTCTTTCTTACTTCTTTCTTCATTCCTTCTTACTTCTTTCTTACTTCTTTCTTACTTCTTTCTTACTTCTTTCTTACTTCGTTTTTCTTCTTTCTTACTTCTTTCATACTTCTTTCTTACTTCTTTCTTACTTCTTTCTTACTTCTTTCTTTCTTCTTTCCTACTTATTTCTTTCTTCTTTCTTACTTCTTTCATACTTCTTTCTTCTTTCTTTCTTACTTCTTTCTTCTTTCTTTCTTACTTCTTTCTAACTTCTTTCTTACTTCTTTCTTACTTCTTTCTTACTTCTTTCTTTCTTACTTCTTTCTTACTTCTTTCTTACTTCTTTCTTACTTCTTTCTTTCTTCTTTCTTCTTTCTTTCTTACTTCTTTTTTCTTCTTTCTTACTTCTTTCTTACTTCTTTCTTTCTTCTTTCTTACTTCTTTCTTCTTTCTTTCTTACTTCTTTCTTACTTCTTTCTTACTTCTTTCTTCTTTCTTTCTTACTTCTTTCTTACTTCTTTCCTACTTCTTTCTTACTTCTTTCTTACTTCTTCCTAACTTCTTTCTTACTTCTTTCTTACTTCTTTCTTACTTCTTTCTTTTTCTTTCTTAATTCTTTCTTTCTTCTTTCTTACTTCTTTCTTAATTCCTTCTTACTTCTTTCTTACTACTTTCTTACTTCTTTCTTACTTCTTTCTTACTTCTTTCTTAATTCCTTCTTACTTCTTTCTTACTACTTTCTTACTTCTTTCTTACTTCTTTCTTACTTCTTTCTTTCTTCTTTCTTCCTTCTTTCTTACTTCTTTCTTACTTCTTTCTTCATTCCTTCTTACTTCTTTCTTACTTCTTTTTACTTCTTTCTTACCTCTTTCTTACCTCTTTCTTACTTCTTTCTTTCTTCTTTCTTCTTTCTTTCTTACTTCTTTCTTACTTCTTTCTTACTTCTTTTTTTCTTCTTTCTTACTTCTTTCATAATTCTTTCTTACTTCTTTATTTCTTCTTTCTTACTTCTTTATTACTTCTTTCTTACTTCTTTCTTACTTCTTTCTTCTTTCTTTCTTACTTCTTTCTTACTTCTTTCTTACTTCTTTCTTACTTCTTTCTTACTTCTTTCTTCATTCCTTCTTACTTCTTTCTTACTTCCTTCTTACTTCTTTCTTACCTCTTTCTTACTTCTTTCTTTCTTCTTTTTTCTTTCTTTCTTACTTCTTTCTTCTTTCTTTCCTACTTCTTTCTTTCTTCTTTCTTTCTTCTTTCTTACTTCTTTCTTTCTTCTTTCTTACTTCTTTCATACTTCTTCCTTCTTTCTTTCTTACTTCTTTCTTCTTTCTTTCTTACTTCTTTCTTACTTCTTTCTTACTTCTTTCTTACTTCTTTCTTTCTTACTTCTTTCTTTCTTCTTTCTTACTTCTTTCTTCTTTCTTTCTTACTTCTTTCTTACTTCTTTCTTACTTCTTTCTTCTTTCTTTCTTACTTCTTTCTTACTTCTTTCCTACTTCTTTCTTACTTCTTTCTTACTTCTTCCTAACTTCTTTCTTACTTCTTTCTTACTTCTTTCTTACTTCTTTCTTTCTTCTTTCTTAATTCTTTCTTTCTTCTTTCTTACTTCTTTCTTACTTCATTCTTCTTTCTTTCTTCTTCCTTTCTTACTTCTTTCTTACTTCTTTCTTACTTCTTTCTTACTTCTTTCTTAATACCTTCTTACTTCTTTCTTACTACTTTCTTACTTCTTTCTTACTTCTTTCTTACTTCTTTTTACTTCTTTCTTACCTCTTTCTTACTTCTTTCTTTCTTCTTTCTTCTTTCTTTCTTACTTCTTTCTTCTTTCTTCCCTACTTCTTTCTTACTTCTTTCTTTCTTCTTTCCTACTTCTTTCTTTCTTCTTTCTTACTTCTTTCATACTTCTTTCTTCTTTCTTTCTTACTTCTTTCTTCTTTCTTTCTTACTTCTTTCTTACTTCTTACTTTCTTCTTTCTTACTTCTTTCTTCTTTCTTTCTTACTTCTTTCTTCTTTCTTTCTTACTACTTTCTTAATTCTTTCTTACTTCTTTCTTACTTCTTCCTTTCTTCTTTCTTCCTTCTTTCTTACTTCTTTCTTACTTCATTCTAACTTCTTTTTTCTTCTTTCTTACTTCTTTCTTACTTCTTTCTTCTTTCTTACTTCTTTCCTCTTTCTTTCTTACTTCTTTCTTACTTCTTTCTTACTTCTTTCTTCTTTCTTTCTTACTTCTTTCTTACTTCTTTCCTACTTCTTTCTTACTTCTTTCTTACTTCTTCCTAACTTCTTTCTTACTTCTTTCTTACTTCTTTCTTACTTCTTTCTTACTTCTTTCTTCTTTCTTTCTTACTTCTTTCTTCATTCCTTCTTACTTCTTTCTTACTTCTTTCTTACTTTTTTCTTACTTCTTTCTTACTTCTTTCCTACTTCTTTCTTCTTTCTTTCTTCTTTGTTCTTTCTTTCTTCTTTCTTCTTTCTTTCTTACTTCTTTCTTACTTCTTTCTTACTTCTTTCTTACTTCTTTTTTTCTTCTTTCTTACTTCTTTCATAATTCTTTCTTACTTCTTTCTTTCTTCTTTCTTACTTCTTTCTTACTTCTTTCTTCATTCCTTCTTACTTCTTTCTTACTTCTTTCTTACTTCTTTCTTACCTCTTTCTTACTTCTTTCTTAATTCTTTCTTTCTTCTTTATTACTTCTTTCTTACTTCATTCTTCTTTCTTTCTTCTTCCTTTCTTACTTCTTTCTTACTTCTTTCTTACTTCTTTCTTAATTCCTTCTTACTTCTTTCTTACTACTTTCTTACTTCTTTCTTACTTCTTTTTACTTCTTTCTTACCTCTTTCTTACTTCTTTCTTTCTTCTTTCTTCTTTCTTTCTTACTTCTTTCTTTCTTCTTTCTTACTTCTTTCTTACTTCTTTCTTCTTTGTAACTTCTTTCTTACTTCTTTCTTCATTCCTTCTTACTTCTTTCTTACTTCTTTCTTACTTCTTTCTTACTTCTTTCTTCTATCTTTCTTCTTTCTTACTTCTTTCTTTCTTCTTTCTTACTTCTTTCTTTCTTCTTTCTTACTTCTTTCTTACTTCTTTCTTACTTCATTCTAACTTCTTTTTTCTTCTTTCTTACTTCTTTCTTACTTCTTTCTTCTTTCTTTCTTACTTCTTTCTTACTTCTTTCTTCTTTCTTTCTTACTTCTTTCTTACTTCTTTCTTACTTCTTTCTTACTTCTTTCTTACTTCTTTTTTTCTTCTTTCTTACTTCTTTCATACTTCTTTCTTACTTCTTTCTTACTTCATTCTAACTTCTTTTTTCTTCTTTCTTACTTCTTTCTTACTTCTTTCTTCTTTCTTTCTTAATTCTTTCTTACTTCTTTCTTACTTCTTTCTTACTTATTTCTTCATTCCTTCTTACTTCTTTCTTACTTCTTTCTTACTTCTTTCTTCCTTCTTTCTTACTTCTTTCTTACTTCTTTCTTCTTTCTTTCCTACTTCTTTCTTACTTCTTTCTTTCCTACGTCTTTCTTACTTCTTTCTTTCTTCTTTCCTACTTCTTTCTTTCTTCTTTCTTACTTCTTTCATACTTCTTCCTTCTTTCTTTCTTACTTCTTTCTTCTTTCTTTCTTACTTCTTTCTTACTTCTTTCTTACTTCTTTTTTTCTTCTTTCTTACTTCTTTCATAATTCTTTCTTACTTCTTTCTTTCTTCTTTCTTACTTCTTTCTTACTTCTTTCTTACTTCTTTCTTCTTTCTTTCTTACTTCTTTCTTACTTCTTTTTACTTCTTTCTTACTTCTTTCTTACTTCTTTCTTACTTCTTTCTTCATTCCTTCTTACTTCTTTCTTACTTCCTTCTTACTTCTTTCTTACCTCTTTCTTACTTCTTTCTTTCTTCTTTTTTCTTTCTTTCTTACTTCTTTCTTCTTTCTTTCCTACTACTTTCTTTCTTCTTTCTTTCTTCTTTCTTCTTTCTTTCTTCTTTCTTACTTCTTTCATACTTCTTCCTTCTTTCTTTCTTACTTCTTTCTTCTTTCCTTCTTACTTCTTTCTTACTTCTTTCTTACTTCTTACTTCTTTCTTTCTTCTTTCTTTCTTACTTCTTTCTTACTTCTTTCTTACTTCTTTCTTACTTCTTTCTTACTTCTTTCTTACTACTTTTTTTCTTCTTTCTTACTTCTTTCATACTTCTTTCTTACTTCTTTCTTACTTCATTCTAACTTCTTTTTTCTTCTTTCTTACTTCTTTCTTACTTCTTTCTTCTTTCTTTCTTACTTCTTTCTTACTTCTTTCTTCTTTCTTTCTTACTTCTTTCTTACTTCTTTCTTACTTCTTTCTTTCTTCTTTCTTACTTTTTTCATACTTCTTTCTTCTTTTTTTCTTACTTCTTTCTTCATTCTTTCTTACTTCTTTCTTTCTTCTTTCTTACTTCTTTCTTACTTCTTTCTTACTTCTTTCTTTCTTCTTTCTTCTTTCTTTCTTACTTCTTTCTTACTTCTTTCTTACTTCTTTTTTTCTTCTTTCTTACTTCTTTCATAATTCTTTCTTACTTCTTTCTTTCTTCTTTCTTACTTCTTTCTTACTTCTTTCTTACTTCTTTCTTACTTCTTTCTTCTTTCTTTCTTACTTCTTTCTTACTTCTTTCTTACTTCTTTCTTACTTCTTTCTTACTTCTTTCTTCATTCCTTCTTACTTCTTTCTTACTTCCTTCTTACTTCTTTCTTACCTCTTTCTTACTTCATTCTTTCTTCTTTTTTCTTTCTTTCTTACTTCTTTCTTCTTTCTTTCCTACTTCTTTCTTTCTTCTTTCTTTCTTCTTTCTTACTTCTTTCTTTCTTCTTTCTTACTTCTTTCATACTTCTTCCTTCTTTCTTTCTTACTTCTTTCTTCTTTCTTTCTTACTTCTTTCTTACTTCTTTCTTACTTCTTTCTTACTTCTTTCTTTCTTACTTCTTTCTTCCTTCTTTCTTACTTCTTTCTTCTTTCTTTCTTACTTCTTTTTTCTTCTTTCTTACTTCTTTCTTACTTCTTTCTTTCTTCTTTCTTACTTCTTTCTTCTTTCTTTCTTACTTCTTTCTTACTTCTTTCTTACTTCTTTCTTCTTTCTTTCTTACTTCTTTCTTACTTCTTTCCTACTTCTTTCTTACTTCTTTCTTACTTCTTCCTAACTTCTTTCTTACTTCTTTCTTACTTCTTTCTTACTTCTTTCTTTCTTCTTTCTTAATTCTTTCTTTCTTCTTTCTTACTTCTTTCTTACTTCATTCTTCTTTCTTTCTTCTTCCTTTCTTACTTCTTTCTTACTTCTTTCTTACTTCTTTCTTACTTCTTTCTTAATTCCTTCTTACTTCTTTCTTACTACTTTCTTACTTCTTTCTTACTTCTTTCTTACTTCTTTTTACTTCTTTCTTACCTCTTTCTTACTTCTTTCTTTCTTCTTTCTTCTTTCTTTCTTACTTCTTTCTTCTTTCTTCCCTACTTCTTTCTTACTTCTTTCTTTCTTCTTTCCTACTTCTTTCTTTCTTCTTTCTTACTTCTTTCATACTTCTTTCTTCTTTCTTTCTTACTTCTTTCTTCTTTCTTTCTTACTTCTTTCTTACTTCTTTCTTACTTCTTTCTTACTTCTTTCTTATTTCTTTCTTACTTCTTTCTTCTTTCTTTCTTACTTCTTTCTTAATTCTTTCTTACTTCTTTCTTACTTCTTCCTTTCTTCTTTCTTACTTCTTTCTTACTTCTTTCTTACTTCATTCTAACTTCTTTTTTCTTCTTTCTTACTTCTTTCTTACTTCTTTCTTCTTTCTTACTTCTTTCCTATTTCTTTCTTACTTCTTTCTTACTTCTTTCTTACTTCTTTCTTCTTTCTTTCTTACTTCTTTCTTACTTCTTTACTACTTCTTTCTTACTTCTTTCTTACTTCTTCCTAACTTCTTTCTTACTTCTTTCTTACTTCTTTCTTACTTCTTTCTTACTTCTTTCTTCTTTCTTTCTTACTTCTTTCTTCATTCCTTCTTACTTCTTTCTTACTTCTTTCTTACTTCTTTCTTACTTCTTTCTTACTTCTTTCTTACTTCTTTCTTACTTCTTTCTTCTTTCTTTCTTCTTTGTTCTTTCTTTCTTCTTTCTTCTTTCTTTCTTACTTCTTTCTTACTTCTTTCTTACTTCTTTCTTACTTCTTTTTTTCTTCTTTCTTACTTCTTTCATAATTCTTTCTTACTTCTTTCTTTCTTCTTTCTTACTTCTTTCTTACTTCTTTCTTCATTCCTTCTTACTTCTTTCTTACTTATTTCTTACTTCTTTCTTACCTCTTTCTTACTTCTTTCTTAATTCTTTCTTTCTTCTTTATTACTTCTTTCTTACTTCATTCTTCTTTCTTTCTTCTTCCTTTCTTACTTCTTTCTTACTTCTTTCTTACTTCTTTCTTAATTCCTTCTTACTTCTTTCTTACTACTTTCTTACTTCTTTCTTACTTCTTTTTACTTCTTTCTTACCTCTTTCTTACTTCTTTCTTTCTTCTTTCTTCTTTCTTTCTTACTTCTTTCTTTCTTCTTTCTTACTTCTTTCTTACTTCTTTCTTCTTTGTAACTTCTTTCTTACTTCTTTCTTCATTCCTTCTTACTTCTTTCTTACTTCTTTCTTACTTCTTTCTTACTTCTTTCTTCTATCTTTCTTCTTTCTTACTTCTTTCTTTCTTCTTTCTTACTTCTTTCTTACTTCGTTCTTACTTCTTTCTTTCTTCTTTCTTCCTTCTTTCATACTTCTTTCTTTCTTCTTTCTTACTTCTTTCTTCTTTCTTCCTTACTTCTTTCTTACTTCTTTCTTACTTCTCTCTTCTTTCTTTCTTACTTCTTTCTTACTTCTTTCCTACTACTTTCTTACTTCTTTCTTACTTCTTTCTTTCTTCTTTCTTAATTCTTTCTTTCTTCTTTCTTACTTCTTTCTTACTTCTTTCTTACTTCATTCTTCTTTCTTTCTTCTTCCTTTCTTACTTCTTTCTTACTTCTTTCTTACTTCTTTCTTACTTCTTTCTTACTTCTTTCATAATTCTTTGTTACTTCTTTCTTTCTTCTTTCTTACTTCTTTCTTACTTTTTCTTACTTCTTTCTTACTTCTTTCTTCATTCCTTCTTACTTCTTTCTTACTTCTTTCTTACTTCTTTCTTACTTCTTTCTTCATTCATTCTTACTTCTTTTTTTCTTCTTTCTTACTTCTTTCATACTTCTTTCTTACTTCTTTCTTACTTCTTTCTTTCTTCTTTCTTACTTCTTTCTTACTTCTTTCTTCATTCCTTCTTACTTCTTTCTTACTTCTTTCTTACTTCTTTCTTACCTCTTTCTTACTTCTTTCTTCTTTCTTCTTTCTTTCTCACTTCTTTCTTCTTTCTTTCCTCCTTCTTTCTTACTTCTTTCTTTCTTCATTCTTACTTCTTTCTCTCTTCTTTCTTACTTCTTTCATACTTCTTTCTTCTTTCTTTCTTACTTCTTTCCTCTTTCTTTCTTACTTCTTTCTTACTTCTTTCTTACTTCTTTCTTACTTCTTTGTTACTTCTTTCTTAGTTCTTTCTTTCTTCTTTCTTTCTTCTTTCTTACTTCTTTCTTACTTCTTTCTTACTTCTTTCTAACTTCTTTCTTCTTTCTTTCTTACTTCTTTCTTAATTCTTTCTTACTTCTTTCTTACTTCTTTCTTTCTTCTTTCTTACTTCTTTCTTACTTCTTTCTTACTTCATTCTAACTTCTTTTTTCTTCTTTCTTACTTCTTTCTTACTTCTTTCTTCTTTCTTTCTTACTTCTTTCTTACTTCTTTCTTCTTTCTTTCTTACTTCTTTCTTACTTCTTTCTTACTTCTTTCTTACTTCTTTCTTACTTCTTTCTTACTTCTTTCTTACTTCTTTCATACTTCTTTCTTACTTCTTTCTTACTTCATTCTAACTTCTTTTTTCTTCTTTCTTACTTCTTTCTTACTTCTTTCTTCTTTCTTTCTTAATTCTTTCTTACTTCTTTCTTCTTTCTTTCTTACTTCTTTCTTACTTCTTTCTTACTTCTTTCTTACTTCTTTCTTACTTCTTTCTTCCTTCTTTCTTACTTCTTTCTTACTTCTCTCTTCTTTCTTTCCTACTTCTTTCTTACTTCTTTCTTTCCTACTTCTTTCTTACTTCTTTCTTTCTTCTTTCCTACTTCTTTCTTTCTTCTTTCTTACTTCTTTCATACTTCTTCCTTCTTTCTTTCTTACTTCTTTCTTCTTTCTTTCTTACTTCTTTCTTACTTCTTTCTTACTTCTTTTTTTCTTCTTTCTTACTTCTTTCATAATTCTTTCTTACTTCTTTCTTTCTTCTTTCTTACTTCTTTCTTACTTCTTTCTTACTTCTTTCTTACTTCTTTCTTCTTTCTTTCTTACTTCTTTCTTACTTCTTTTTACTTCTTTCTTACTTCTTTCTTACTTCTTTCTTACTTCTTTCTTCATTCCTTCTTACTTCTTTCTTACTTCCTTCTTACTTCTTTCTTACCTCTTTCTTACTTCTTTCTTTCTTCTTTTTTCTTTCTTTCTTACTTCTTTCTTCTTTCTTTCCTACTACTTTCTTTCTTCTTTCATTCTTCTTTCTTCTTTCTTTCTTCTTTCTTACTTCTTTCATACTTCTTCCTTCTTTCTTTCTTACTTCTTTCTTCTTTCCTTCTTACTTCTTTCTTACTTCTTTCTTACTTCTTACTTCTTTCTTTCTTCTTTCTTTCTTACTTCTTTCTTACTTCTTTCTTACTTCTTTCTTACTTCTTTCTTACTTCTTTCTTACTTCTTTTTTTCTTCTTTCTTACTTCTTTCATACTTCTTTCTTACTTCTTTCTTACTTCATTCTAACTTCTTTTTTCTTCTTTCTTACTTCTTTCTTACTTCTTTCTTCTTTCTTTCTTACTTCTTTCTTACTTCTTTCTTCTTTCTTTCTTACTTCTTTCTTACTTCTTTCTTACTTCTTTCTTTCTTCTTTCTTACTTCTTTCATACTTCTTTCTTCTTTTTTTCTTACTTCTTTCTTCATTCTTTCTTACTTCTTTCTTACTTCTTTCTTACTTCTTTCTTACTTCTTTCTTACTTCTTTCTTTCTTCTTTCTTATTTCTTTCTTACTTCTTTCTTACTTCTTTCTTACTTCTTTTTTTCTTCTTTCTTACTTCTTTCATAATTCTTTCTTACTTCTTTCTTTCTTCTTTCTTACTTCTTTCTTACTTCTTTCTTACTTCTTTCTTACTTCTTTCTTCTTTCTTTCTTACTTCTTTCTTACTTCTTTCTTACTTCTTTCTTACTTCTTTCTTACTTCTTTCTTCATTCCTTCTTACTTCTTTCTTACTTCCTTCTTACTTCTTTCTTACCTCTTTCTTACTTCTTTCTTTCTTCTTTTTTCTTTCTTTCTTACTTCTTTCTTCTTTCTTTCCTACTTCTTTCTTTCTTCTTTCTTTCTTCTTTCTTACTTCTCTCTTTCTTCTTTCTTACTTCTTTCATACTTCTTCCTTCTTTCTTTCTTACTTCTTTCTTCTTTCTTTCTTACTTCTTTCTTACTTCTTTCTTACTTCTTTCTTACTTCTTTCTTTCTTACTTCTTTCTTCCTTCTTTCTTACTTCTTTCTTACTTCATTCTAACTTCTTTTTTCTTCTTTCTTACTTCTTTCTTACTTCTTTCTTCTTTCTTTCTTACATCTTTCTTACTTCTAACTTTCTTCTATTTTAGTTCTTTCTTTCTTCTTCCTTAATTCTTTCTTTCATCTTTCTCACTTCTTTCTTACTTCTTTCTTTCTTGTTTCTTACTTCTTTCTTACTTCTTTCTTCTTTCTAACTTCTTTCTTACTTCTTTCTTCATTCCTTCTTACTTCTTTCTTACTTCTTTCTTACTTCTTTCTTTCTTCTTTCTTACTTCTTTTTTTCTTCTTTCTTACTTCTTTCATACTTCTTCCTTACTTCTTTCTTTCTTCTTTCTTACTTCTTTCTTACTTCTTTCTTACTTCTTTTTTTCTTCTTTCTTACTTCTTTCATAATTCTTCCTTACTTCTTTCTTTCTTCTTTCTTACTTCTTTCTTACTTCTTTCTTACTTCTTTCTTACTTCTTTCTTCTTTCTTTCTTACTTCTTTCTTACTTCTTTCTTACTTCTTTCTTACTTCTTTCTTCATTCCTTCTTACTTCTTTCTTACTTCTTTCTTACTTCTTTCTTACTTCTTTCTTACTTCTTTTTTTCTTCTTTCTTACTTCTTTCATACTTCTTTCTTACTTCTTTCTTTCTTCTTTCTTACTTCTTTCTTACTTCTTTCTTTCTTCTTTCCTACTTATTTCTTTCTTCTTTCTTACTTCTTTCATACTTCTTTCTTCTTTCTTTCTTACTTCTTTCTTCTTTCTTTCTTACTTCTTTCTTACTTCTTTCTTACTTCTTTCTTTCTTCTTTCTTACTTCTTTCTTACTTCTTTCTTTCTTACTTCTTTCTTACTTCTTTCTTACTTCTTTCTTACTTCTTTCTTACTTCTTTCTTCTTTCTTTCTTACTTCTTTTTTCTTCTTTCTTACTTCTTTCTTACTTCTTTCTTTCTTCTTTCTTACTTCTTTCTTCTTTCCTTCTTACTTCTTTCTTACTTCTTTCTTACTTCTTTCTTCTTTCTTTCTTACTTCTTTCTTACTTCTTTCCTACTTCTTTCTTACTTCTTTCTTACTTCTTCCTAACTTCTTTCTTACTTCTTTCTTACTTCTTTCTTACTTCTTTCTTTCTTCTTTCTTAATTCTTTCTTTCTTCTTTCTTACTTCTTTCTTACTTCATTCTTCTTTCTTTCTTCTTCCTTTCTTACTTCTTTCTTACTTCTTTCTTACTTCTTTCTTACTTCTTTCTTAATTCATTCTTACTTCTTTCTTACTACTTTCTTACTTCTTTCTTACTTCTTTCTTACTTCTTTTTACTTCTTTCTTACCTCTTTCTTACCTCTTTCTTTCTTCTTTCTTCTTTCTTTCTTACTTCTTTCTTCTTTCTTCCCTACTTCTTTCTTACTTCTTTCTTTCTTCTTTCCTACTTCTTTCTTTCTTCTTTCTTACTTCTTTCATACTTCTTTCTTCTTTCTTTCTTACTTCTTTCTTCTTTCATTCTTACTTCTTTCTTACTTCTTTCTTACTTCTTTCTTACTTCTTTCTTACTTCTTTCTTACTTCTTTCTTCTTTCTTTCTTACTTCTTTCTTAATTCTTTCTTACTTCTTTCTTACTTCTTCCTTTCTTCTTTCTTACTTCTTTCTTACTTCTTTCTTACTTCATTCTAACTTCTTTTTTCTTCTTTCTTACTTCTTTCTTACTTCTTTCTTCTTTCTTACTTCTTTCCTCTTTCTTTCTTACTTCTTTCTTACTTCTTTCTTACTTCTTTCTTACTTCTTTCTTACTTCTTTCTTACTTCTTTCTTACTTCTTTCTTTCTTCTTTCTTACTTCTTTCTTACTTCTTTCTTTCTTCTTTCCTACTTATTTCTTTCTTCTTTCTTACTTCTTTCATACTTCTTTCTTCTTTCTTTCTTACTTCTTTCTTCTTTCTTTCTTACTTCTTTCTTACTTCTTTCTTACTTCTTTCTTACTTCTTTCTTACTTCTTTCTTCTTTCTTTCTTACTTCTTTCTTACTTCTTTCTTACTTCTTTCTTACTTCTTCCTTTCTTCTTTCTTACTTCTTTCTTACTTCATTCTAACTTCTTTTTTCTTCTTTCTTACTTCTTTCTTACTTCTTTCTTCTTTCTTACTTCTTTCCTCTTTCTTTCTTACTTCTTTCTTACTTCTTTCTTACTTCTTTCTTCTTTCTTTCTTACTTCTTTCTTACTTCTTTCCTACTTCTTTCTTACTTCTTTCTTACTTCTTTCTAACTTCTTTCTTACTTCTTTCTTACTTCTTTCTTACTTCTTTCTTACTTCTTTCTTCTTTCTTTCTTACTTCTTTCTTCATTCCTTCTTACTTCTTTCTTACTTCTTTCTTACTTCTTTCTTACTTCTTTCTTACTTCTTTCTTACTTCTTTCTTACTTCTTTCTTCTTTCTTTCTTACTTCTTTCTTACTTCTTTCCTACTTCTTTCTTACTTCTTTCTTACTTCTTTCTTACTTCTTTCTTACTTCTTTCTAACTTCTTTCTTACTTCTTTCTTACTTCTTTCTTACTTCTTTCTTACTTCTTTCTTCTTTCTTTCTTACTTCTTTCTTCATTCCTTCTTACTTCTTTCTTACTTCTTTCTTTCTTCTTTCCTACTTATTACTTTCTTCTTTCTTACTTCTTTCATACTTCTTTCTTCTTTCTTTCTTACTTCTTTCTTCTTTCTTTCTTACTTCTTTCTTCATTCCTTCTTACTTCTTTCTTACTTCTTTCTTACTTCTTTCTTACTTCTTTCTTACTTCTTTCTTACTTCTTTCTTACTTCTTTCTCACTTCTTTCTTACTTCTTTCTTACTTCTTTCTTACTTCTTTCTTACTTCTTTCTTACTTCTTTCTTTCTTCTTTCTTACTTCTTTCTTACTTCTTTCTTTCTTCTTTCCTACTTATTTCTTTCTTCTTTCTTACTTCTTTCATACTTCTTTCTTCTTTCTTTCTTACTTCTTTCTTCTTTCTTTCTTACTTCTTTCTTACTTCTTTCTTACTTCTTTCTTACTTCTTTCTTACTTCTTTCTTTCTTACTTCTTTCTTACTTCTTTCTTACTTCTTTCTTACTTCTTTCTTACTTCTTTCTTCTTTCTTTCTTACTTCTTTTTTCTTCTTTCTTACTTCTTTCTTACTTCTTTCTTTCTTCTTTCTTACTTCTTTCTTCTTTCTTTCTTACTTCTTTCTTACTTCTTTCTTACTTCTTTCTTACTTCTTTCTTCTTTCTTTCTTACTTCTTTTTTCTTCTTTCTTACTTCTTACTTCTTTCTTTCTTACTTCTTTCTTACTTCTTTCTTACTTCTTTCTTACTTCTTTCTTACTTCTTTCTTCTTTCTTTCTTACTTATTTCTTTCTTCTTTCTTACTTCTTTCTTCTTTCTTTCTTACTTCTTTCTTACTTCTTTCTTACTTCTTTCTTCTTTCTTTCTTACTTCTTTCTTACTTCTTTCCTACTTCTTTCTTACTTCTTTCTTACTTCTTCCTAACTTCTTTCTTACTTCTTTCTTACTTCTTTCTTACCTCTTTCTTTCTTCTTTCTTAATTCTTTCTTTCTTCTTTCTTACTTCTTTCTTACTTCATTCTTCTTTCTTTCTTCTTCCTTTCTTACTTCTTTCTTACTTCTTTCTTACTTCTTTCTTACTTCTTTCTTAATTCCTTCTTACTTCTTTCTTACTACTTTCTTAATTCTTTCTTACTTCTTTCTTACTTCTTTCTTACCTCTTTCTTACTTCTTTCTTTCTTCTTTCTTCTTTCTTTCTTACTTCTTTCTTTCTTCTTTCTTACTTCTTTCTTACTTCTTTCTTCTTTGTAACTTCTTTCTTACTTCTTTCTTCATTCCTTCTTACTTCTTTCTTACTTCTTTCTTACTTCTTTCTTCTATCTTTCTTCTTTCTTACTTCTTTCTTTCTTCTTTCTTACTTCTTTCCTACTACTTTCTTACTTCTTTCTTACTTCTTTCTTTCTTCTTTCTTAATTCTTTCTTTCTTCTTTCTTACTTCTTTCTTACTTCTTTCTTACTTCATTCTTCTTTCTTTCTTCTTCCTTTCTTACTTCTTTCTTACTTCTTTCTAACTTCTTTCTTACTTCTTTCTTACTTCTTTTTTACTTCTTTCTTTCTTACTTCTTTCTTACTTCTTTCATACTTCTTTCTTTCTTCTTTCTTACTTCTTTCTTCTTTCTTTCTTACTTCTTTCTTACTTCTTTCTTACTTCTTTCTTACTTCTTTCTTACTTCTTTCTTACTTCTTTCTTCATTCCTTCTTACTTCTTTCTTACTTCTTTCTTACTTCTTTCTTACTTCTTTCTTACTTCTTTCTTACTTCTTTCTTCATTCCTTCTTACTTCTTTCTTACTTCTTTCTTACTTCTTTCTTACTTCTTTCTTACTTCTTTCTTACTTCTTTCATACTTCTTTCTTACTTCTTTCTTACTTCTTTCTTACTTCTTTGTTCTTTCTTTCTTTCTTCTTACTTTCTTCTTTCTTACTTCTTTCTTACTTCTTTCTTACTTCATTCTATCTTCTTTTTTCTTCTTTCTTACTTCTTTCTTACTTCTTTCTTACATCTTTCTTACTTCTTTCTTTCTTACTTCTTTCTTACTTCTTTCTTACTTCTTTCGTAATTCTTTCTTTCTTCTTTCTTACTTCTTTCTTCATTCCTTCTTACTTCTTTCTTACTTCTTTCTTTCTTCTTTCTTACTTCTTTCTTACTTCTTTCTTCTTTCTTTCTTACTTCTTTCTTACTTCTTTCTTACTTCTTTCTTACATCTTTCTTTCTTCTTTCTTACTTCTTTCTTTCTTCTTTCTTCCTTCTTTCTTACTTCTTTCTTCATTCCCTCTTATTTCTTTCTTACTTCTTTCTTACTTCTTTCTTACTTTTTTCTTACTTCTTTCATACTTCTTTCTTACTTCTTTCTTTCTTCTTTCTTACTTCTTTCTTACTTCTTTCTTACTTCTTTCTTACTTCTTTCTTCTTTCTTTCTTACTTTTTTCTTACTTCTTTCTTACTTCTTTCTTACTTCTTTCTTACTTCTTTCTTACTTCTTTCTTCATTCCTTCTTACTTCTTTCTTACTTCTTTCTTAATTCTTTCTTACTTCTTTCTTTCTTCTTTCT
Source organism: Columba livia (assembly GCF_036013475.1). Lineage (NCBI taxonomy): Eukaryota > Metazoa > Chordata > Aves > Columbiformes > Columbidae > Columba > Columba livia. Next base: position 75,708 of record NW_027043280.1, read on the forward strand.
TCTTTCTTTCTTCTTTCTTACTTCTTTCTTACTTCTTTCTTACTTCTTTCTTTCTTCTTTCTTACTTCTTTCTTACTTATTTCTTACTTCTTTCTAACTTCTTTCTTTCTTACTTCTTTCTTACTTCTTTCTTCATTCCTTCTTACTTCTTTCTTACTTCTTTCTTACTTCTTTCTTACTTCTTTCTTCATTCCTTCTTACTTCTTTCTTACTTCTTTCTTACTTCTTTCTTACTTCTTTCTTACTTCTTTCTTCATTCCTTCTTACTTCTTTCTTACTTCTTTCTTACTTCTTTCTTACTTCTTTCTTACTTCTTTCTTACTTCTTTCATACTTCTTTCTTACTTCTTTCTTACTTCTTTCTTACTTCTTTGTTCTTTCTTTCTTTCTTCTTACTTTCTTCTTTCTTACTTCTTTCTTACTTCTTTCTTACTTCATTCTATCTTCTTTTTTCTTCTTTCTTACTTCTTTCTTACTTCTTTCTTACATCTTTCTTACTTCTTTCTTTCTTACTTCTTTCTTACTTCTTTCTTACTTCTTTCGTACTTCTTTCTTTCTTCTTTCTTACTTCTTTCTTCATTCCTTCTTACTTCTTTCTTACTTCTTTCTTTCTTCTTTCTTACTTCTTTCTTACTTCTTTCTTCTTACTTTCTTACTTCTTTCTTACTTCTTTCTTACTTCTTTCTTACATCTTTCTTTCTTCTTTCTTACTTCTTTCTTTCTTCTTTCTTCCTTCTTTCTTACTTCTTTCTTCATTCCCTCTTATTTCTTTCTTACTTCTTTCTTACTTCTTTCTTACTTTTTTCTTACTTCTTTCATACTTCTTTCTTACTTCTTTCTTTCTTCTTTCTTACTTCTTTCTTACTTCTTTCTTACTTCTTTCTTACTTCTTTCTTCTTTCTTTCTTACTTCTTTCTTACTTCTTTCTTACTTCTTTCTTACTTCTTTCTTACTTCTTTCTTACTTCTTTCTTCATTCCTTCTTACTTCTTTCTTACTTCTTTCTTAATTCTTTCTTACTTCTTTCTTTCTTCTTTCTTCTTTCTTTCTTCTTTCTTACTTCTTTCTTACTTCTTTCTTACTTCTTTCTTTCTTCTTTCTTACTTCTTTCTTACTTATTTCTTACTTCTTTCTAACTTCTTTCTTTCTTACTTCTTTCTTACTTCTTTCTTCATTCCTTCTTACTTCTTTCTTACTTCTTTCTTACTTCTTTCTTACTTCTTTCTTCATTCCTTCTTACTTCTTTCTTACTTCTTTCTTACTTCTTTCTTACTTCTTTCTTACTTCTTTCTTCATTCCTTCTTACTTCTTTCTTACTTCTTTCTTACTTCTTTCTTACTTCTTTCTTACATCTTTCTTACTTCTTTCTTTCTTACTTCTTTCTTACTTCTTTCTTACTTCTTTCATACTTCTTTCTTTCTTCTTTCTTACTTCTTTCTTCATTCCTTCTTACTTCTTTCTTACTTCTTTCTTTCTTCTTTCTTACTTCTTTCTTACTTCTTTCTTCTTTCTTTCTTACTTCTTTCTTACTTCTTTCTTACTTCTTTCTTACATCTTTCTTTCTTCTTTCTTACTTCTTTCTTTCTTCTTCCTTCCTTCTTTCTTACTTCTTTCTTCATTCCCTCTGATTTCTTTCTTACTTCTTTCTTACTTCTTTCTTACTTTTTTCTTACTTCTTTCATACTTCTTTCTTACTTCTTTCTTTCTTCTTTCTTACTTCTTTCTTACTTCTTTCTTACTTCTTTCTTACTTCTTTCTTCTTTCTTTCTTACTTCTTTCTTACTTCTTTCTTACTTCTTTCTTACTTCTTTCTTACTTCTTTCTTCATTCCTTCTTACTTATTTCTTACTTCTTTCTTAATTCTTTCTTACTTCTTTCTTTCTTCTTTCTTCTTTCTTTCTTCTTTCTTACTTCTTTCTTACTTCTTTCTTACTTCTTTCTTTCTTCTTTCTTACTTCTTTCTTACTTATTTCTTACTTCTTTCTAACTTCTTTCTTTCTTACTTCTTTCTTACTTCTTTCTTCATTCCTTCTTACTTCTTTCTTACTTCTTTCTTACTTCTTTCTTACTTCTTTCTTCATTCCTTCTTACTTCTTTCTTACTTCTTTCTTACTTCTTTCTTACTTCTTTCTTACTTCTTTCTTCATTCCTTCTTACTTCTTTCTTACTTCTTTCTTACTTCTTTCTTACTTCTTTCTTACTTCTTTCTTACTTCTTTCATACTTCTTTCTTACTTCTTTCTTACTTCTTTCTTACTTCTTTGTTCTTTCTTTCTTTCTTCTTACTTTCTTCTTTCTTACTTCTTTCTTACTTCTTTCTTACTTCATTCTATCTTCTTTTTTCCTCTTTCTTACTTCTTTCTTACTTCTTTCTTACATCTTTCTTACTTCTTTCTTTCTTACTTCTTTCTTACTTCTTTCTTACTTCTTTCGTACTTCTTTCTTTCTTCTTTCTTACTTCTTTCTTACTTCTTTCTTCTTTCTTTCTTACTTCTTTCTTACTTCTTTCTTACATGTTTCTTTCTTCTTTCTTACTTCTTTCTTTCTTCTTTCTTCCTTCTTTCTTACTTCTTTCTTCATTCCCTCTTATTTCTTTCTTACTTCTTTCTTACTTCTTTCTTACTTTTTTCTTACTTCTTTCATACTTCTTTCTTACTTCTTTCTTTCTTCTTTCTTACTTCTTTCTTACTTCTTTCTTACTTCTTTCTTACTTCTTTCTTCTTTCTTTCTTACTTCTTTCTTACTTCTTTCTTACTTCTTTCTTACTTCTTTCTTACTTCTTTCTTACTTCTTTCTTACTTATTTCTTCATTCCTTCTTCTTTCTTACTTCTTTCTTAATTCTTTCTTACTTCTTTCTTTCTTCTTTCTTCTTTCTTTCTTCTTTCTTACTTCTTTCTTACTTCTTTCTTTCTTCTTTCTTACTTCTTTCATACTTCTTTCTTACTTATTTCTTACTTCTTTCTTACTTCTTTCTTCTTTCTTTCTTACTTCTTTCTTACTTCTTTCTTACTTCTTTCTAACTTCTTTCTTTCTTACTTCTTTCTTACTTCTTTCTTCTTTCTTTCTTTCTTCTTTCTTTCTTCTTTCTTACTTCTTTCTTACTTCTATCTTACTTCTTTCTAACTTCTTTTTTCTTCTTTCTTACTTCTTTCATACTTCTTTCTTTCTTACTTCTTTCTTACTTCTTTCTTACTTCTTTCTTACTTCTTTCTTACATCTTTCTTACTTCTTTCTTTCTTACTTCTTTCTTACTTCTTTCTTACTTCTTTCTTACTTATTTCATACTTCTTTCTAACTTTTTCTTACTTCTTTCTTACTTCTTTATAACTTCTTTCTTACTTCTTTCTTACTTCTTTCTTTCTTACTTCTTTCTTACTTCTTTCTTACTTCTTTCTTACTTCTTTCATACTTCTTTCTTTCTTCTTTCTTTCTTCTTTCTTCATTCCTTCTTACTTCTTTCTTTCTTCTTTCTTACTTCTTTCTTACTTCTTTCTTACTTCTTTCTTACTTCTTTCTTCTTTCTTTCTAAATTCTTTCTTACTTCTTTCTTCATTCCTTCTTACTTCTTTCTTACTTCTTTCTTTCTTCTTTCTTACTTCTTTCATACTTCTTTCTTACTTCATTCTTCTTTCTTTCTTACTTCTTTCTTACTTCATTCTATCTTCTTTTTTCTTTCTTTCTTACTTCTTTCTTACTTCTTTCTTACTTCTTTCTTACTTCTTTCTTACTTCTTTGTTCTTTCTTTCTTTCTTCTTACTTTCTTCTTTCTTACTTCTTTCTTACTTCTTTCTTACTTCATTCTATCTTCTTTTTTCTTCTTTCTTACTTCATTCTTACTTCTTTCTTACATCTTTCTTACTTCTTTCTTTCTTACTTCTTACTTACTTCTTTCTTACTTATTTCTTACTTATTTCTTACTTCTTTCTAACTTTTTCTTACTTCTTTCTTACTTCTTTCTAACTTCTTTCTTACTTCTTTCTTACTTCTTTTTTACTTCTTTCTTTCTTACTTCTTTCTTACTTCTTTCATACTTCTTTCTTTCTTCTTTCTTACTTCTTTCTTCTTTCTTTCTTACTTCTTTCTTACTTCTTTCTTACTTCTTTCTTACTTCTTTCTTACTTCTTTCTTACTTCTTTCTTACTTCTTTCTTCATTCCTTCTTACTTCTTTCTTACTTCTTTCTTACTTCTTTCTTACTTCTTTCTTACTTCTTTCTTCATTCCTTCTTACTTCTTTCTTACTTCTTTCTTACTTCTTTCTTACTTCTTTCTTACTTCTTTCTTACTTCTTTCATACTTCTTTCTTACTTCTTTCTTACTTCTTTCTTACTTCTTTGTTCTTTCTTTCTTTCTTCTTCCTTTCTTCTTTCTTACTTCTTTCTTACTTCTTTCTTACTTCATTCTATCTTCTTTTTTCTTCTTTCTTACTTCTTTCTTACTTCTTTCTTACATCTTTCTTACTTCTTTCTTTCTTACTTCTTTCTTACTTCTTTCTTACTTCTTTCGTAATTCTTTCTTTCTTCTTTCTTACTTCTTTCTTCATTCCTTCTTACTTCTTTCTTACTTCTTTCTTTCTTCTTTCTTACTTCTTTCTTACTTCTTTCTTCTTTCTTTCTTACTTCTTTCTTACTTCTTTCTTACTTCTTTCTTACATCTTTCTTTCTTCTTTCTTACTTCTTTCTTTCTTCTTTCTTCCTTCTTTCTTACTTCTTTCTTCATTCCCTCTTATTTCTTTCTTACTTCTTTCTTACTTCTTTCTTACTTTTTTCTTACTTCTTTCATACTTCTTTCTTACTTCTTTCTTTCTTCTTTCTTACTTCTTTCTTACTTCTTTCTTACTTCTTTCTTACTTCTTTCTTCTTTCTTTCTTACTTTTTTCTTACTTCTTTCTTACTTCTTTCTTACTTCTTTCTTACTTCTTTCTTACTTCTTTCTTCATTCCTTCTTACTTCTTTCTTACTTCTTTCTTAATTCTTTCTTACTTCTTTCTTTCTTCTTTCTTCTTTCTTTCTTCTTTCTTACTTCTTTCTTACTTCTTTCTTACTTCTTTCTTTCTTCTTTCTTACTTCTTTCTTACTTATTTCTTACTTCTTTCTAACTTCTTTCTTTCTTACTTCTTTCTTACTTCTTTCTTCATTCCTTCTTACTTCTTTCTTACTTCTTTCTTACTTCTTTCTTACTTCTTTCTTCATTCCTTCTTACTTCTTTCTTACTTCTTTCTTACTTCTTTCTTACTTCTTTCTTACATCTTTCTTACTTCTTTCTTTCTTACTTCTTTCTTACTTCTTTCTTACTTCTTTCATACTTCTTTCTTTCTTCTTTCTTACTTCTTTCTTCATTCCTTCTTACTTCTTTCTTACTTCTTTCTTTCTTCTTTCTTACTTCTTTCTTACTTCTTTCTTCTTTCTTTCTTACTTCTTTCTTACTTCTTTCTTACTTCTTTCTTACATCTTTCTTTCTTCTTTCTTACTTCTTTCTTTCTTCTTCCTTCCTTCTTTCTTACTTCTTTCTTCATTCCCTCTTATTTCTTTCTTACTTCTTTCTTACTTCTTTCTTACTTTTTTCTTACTTCTTTCATACTTCTTTCTTACTTCTTTCTTTCTTCTTTCTTACTTCTTTCTTACTTCTTTCTTACTTCTTTCTTACTTCTTTCTTCTTTCTTTCTTACTTCTTTCTTACTTCTTTCTTACTTCTTTCTTACTTCTTTCTTACTTCTTTCTTCATTCCTTCTTACTTATTTCTTACTTCTTTCTTAATTCTTTCTTACTTCTTTCTTTCTTCTTTCTTCTTTCTTTCTTCTTTCTTACTTCTTTCTTACTTCTTTCTTACTTCTTTCTTTCTTCTTTCTTACTTCTTTCTTACTTATTTCTTACTTCTTTCTAACTTCTTTCTTTCTTACTTCTTTCTTACTTCTTTCTTCATTCCTTCTTACTTCTTTCTTACTTCTTTCTTACTTCTTTCTTACTTCTTTCTTCATTCCTTCTTACTTCTTTCTTACTTCTTTCTTACTTCTTTCTTACTTCTTTCTTACTTCTTTCTTCATTCCTTCTTACTTCTTTCTTACTTCTTTCTTACTTCTTTCTTACTTCTTTCTTACTTCTTTCTTACTTCTTTCATACTTCTTTCTTACTTCTTTCTTACTTCTTTCTTACTTCTTTGTTCTTTCTTTCTTTCTTCTTACTTTCTTCTTTCTTACTTCTTTCTTACTTCTTTCTTACTTCATTCTATCTTCTTTTTTCCTCTTTCTTACTTCTTTCTTACTTCTTTCTTACATCTTTCTTACTTCTTTCTTTCTTACTTCTTTCTTACTTCTTTCTTACTTCTTTCGTACTTCTTTCTTTCTTCTTTCTTACTTCTTTCTTACTTCTTTCTTCTTTCTTTCTTACTTCTTTCTTACTTCTTTCTTACATGTTTCTTTCTTCTTTCTTACTTCTTTCTTTCTTCTTTCTTCCTTCTTTCTTACTTCTTTCTTCATTCCCTCTTATTTCTTTCTTACTTCTTTCTTACTTCTTTCTTACTTTTTTCTTACTTCTTTCATACTTCTTTCTTACTTCTTTCTTTCTTCTTTCTTACTTCTTTCTTACTTCTTTCTTACTTCTTTCTTACTTCTTTCTTCTTTCTTTCTTACTTCTTTCTTACTTCTTTCTTACTTCTTTCTTACTTCTTTCTTACTTCTTTCTTACTTCTTTCTTACTTATTTCTTCATTCCTTCTTCTTTCTTACTTCTTTCTTAATTCTTTCTTACTTCTTTCTTTCTTCTTTCTTCTTTCTTTCTTCTTTCTTACTTCTTTCTTACTTCTTTCTTTCTTCTTTCTTACTTCTTTCATACTTCTTTCTTACTTATTTCTTACTTCTTTCTTACTTCTTTCTTCTTTCTTTCTTACTTCTTTCTTACTTCTTTCTTACTTCTTTCTAACTTCTTTCTTTCTTACTTCTTTCTTACTTCTTTCTTCTTTCTTTCTTTCTTCTTTCTTTCTTCTTTCTTACTTCTTTCTTACTTCTATCTTACTTCTTTCTAACTTCTTTTTTCTTCTTTCTTACTTCTTTCATACTTCTTTCTTTCTTACTTCTTTCTTACTTCTTTCTTACTTCTTTCTTACTTCTTTCTTACATCTTTCTTACTTCTTTCTTTCTTACTTCTTTCTTACTTCTTTCTTACTTCTTTCTTACTTATTTCATACTTCTTTCTAACTTTTTCTTACTTCTTTCTTACTTCTTTATAACTTCTTTCTTACTTCTTTCTTACTTCTTTCTTTCTTACTTCTTTCTTACTTCTTTCTTACTTCTTTCTTACTTCTTTCATACTTCTTTCTTTCTTCTTTCTTTCTTCTTTCTTCATTCCTTCTTACTTCTTTCTTTCTTCTTTCTTACTTCTTTCTTACTTCTTTCTTACTTCTTTCTTACTTCTTTCTTCTTTCTTTCTAAATTCTTTCTTACTTCTTTCTTCATTCCTTCTTACTTCTTTCTTACTTCTTTCTTTCTTCTTTCTTACTTCTTTCATACTTCTTTCTTACTTCATTCTTCTTTCTTTCTTACTTCTTTCTTACTTCATTCTATCTTCTTTTTTCTTTCTTTCTTACTTCTTTCTTACTTCTTTCTTACTTCTTTCTTACTTCTTTGTTCTTTCTTTCTTTCTTCTTACTTTCTTCTTTCTTACTTCTTTCTTACTTCTTTCTTACTTCATTCTATCTTCTTTTTTCTTCTTTCTTACTTCATTCTTACTTCTTTCTTACATCTTTCTTACTTCTTTCTTTCTTACTTCTTACTTACTTCTTTCTTACTTATTTCTTACTTATTTCTTACTTCTTTCTAACTTTTTCTTACTTCTTTCTTACTTCTTTCTAACTTCTTTCTTACTTCTTTCTTACTTCTTTTTTACTTCTTTCTTTCTTACTTCTTTCTTACTTCTTTCATACTTCTTTCTTTCTTCTTTCTTACTTCTTTCTTCTTTCTTTCTTACTTCTTTCTTACTTCTTTCTTACTTCTTTCTTACTTCTTTCTTACTTCTTTCTTACTTCTTTCTTACTTCTTTCTTCATTCCTTCTTACTTCTTTCTTACTTCTTTCTTACTTCTTTCTTACTTCTTTCTTACTTCTTTCTTCATTCCTTCTTACTTCTTTCTTACTTCTTTCTTACTTCTTTCTTACTTCTTTCTTACTTCTTTCTTACTTCTTTCATACTTCTTTCTTACTTCTTTCTTACTTCTTTCTTACTTCTTTGTTCTTTCTTTCTTTCTTCTTACTTTCTTCTTTCTTACTTCTTTCTTACTTCTTTCTTACTTCATTCTATCTTCTTTTTTCTTCTTTCTTACTTCTTTCTTACTTCTTTCTTACATCTTTCTTACTTCTTTCTTTCTTACTTCTTTCTTACTTCTTTCTTACTTCTTTCGTAATTCTTTCTTTCTTCTTTCTTACTTCTTTCTTCATTCCTTCTTACTTCTTTCTTACTTCTTTCTTTCTTCTTTCTTACTTCTTTCTTACTTCTTTCTTCTTTCTTTCTTACTTCTTTCTTACTTCTTTCTTACTTCTTTCTTACATCTTTCTTTCTTCTTTCTTACTTCTTTCTTTCTTCTTTCTTCCTTCTTTCTTACTTCTTTCTTCATTCCCTCTTATTTCTTTCTTACTTCTTTCTTACTTCTTTCTTACTTCTTTCTTACTTCTTTCATACTTCTTTCTTACTTCTTTCTTTCTTCTTTCTTACTTCTTTCTTACTTCTTTCTTACTTCTTTCTTACTTCTTTCTTCTTTCTTTCTTACTTTTTTCTTACTTCTTTCTTACTTCTTTCTTACTTCTTTCTTACTTCTTTCTTACTTCTTTCTTCATTCCTTCTTACTTCTTTCTTACTTCTTTCTTAATTCTTTCTTACTTCTTTCTTTCTTCTTTCTTCTTTCTTTCTTCTTTCTTACTTCTTTCTTACTTCTTTCTTACTTCTTTCTTTCTTCTTTCTTACTTCTTTCTTACTTATTTCTTACTTCTTTCTAACTTCTTTCTTTCTTACTTCTTTCTTACTTCTTTCTTCATTCCTTCTTACTTCTTTCTTACTTCTTTCTTACTTCTTTCTTACTTCTTTCTTCATTCCTTCTTACTTCTTTCTTACTTCTTTCTTACTTCTTTCTTACTTCTTTCTTACTTCTTTCTTCATTCCTTCTTACTTCTTTCTTACTTCTTTCTTACTTCTTTCTTACTTCTTTCTTACTTCTTTCTTACTTCTTTCATACTTCTTTCTTACTTCTTTCTTACTTCTTTCTTACTTCTTTGTTCTTTCTTTCTTTCTTCTTACTTTCTTCTTTCTTACTTCTTTCTTACTTCTTTCTTACTTCATTCTATCTTCTTTTTTCTTCTTTCTTACTTCTTTCTTACTTCTTTCTTACATCTTTCTTACTTCTTTCTTTCTTACTTCTTTCTTACTTCTTTCTTACTTCTTTCGTACTTCTTTCTTTCTTCTTTCTTACTTCTTTCTTCATTCCTTCTTACTTCTTTCTTACTTCTTTCTTTCTTCTTTCTTACTTCTTTCTTACTTCTTTCTTCTTTCTTTCTTACTTCTTTCTTACTTCTTTCTTACTTCTTTCTTACATCTTTCTTTCTTCTTTCTTACTTCTTTCTTTCTTCTTTCTTCCTTCTTTCTTACCTCTTTCTTCATTCCCTCTTATTTCTTTCTTACTTCTTTCTTACTTCTTTCTTACTTTTTTCTTACTTCTTTCATACTTCTTTCTTACTTCTTTCTTTCTTCTTTCTTACTTCTTTCTTACTTCTTTCTTACTTCTTTCTTACTTCTTTCTTCTTTCTTTCTTACTTCTTTCTTACTTCTTTCTTACTTCTTTCTTACTTCTTTCTTACTTCTTTCTTACTTCTTTCTTCATTCCTTCTTACTTCTTTCTTACTTCTTTCTTAATTCTTTCTTACTTCTTTCTTTCTTCTTTCTTCTTTCTTTCTTCTTTCTTACTTCTTTCTTACTTCTTTCTTACTTCTTTCTTTCTTCTTTCTTACTTCTTTCTTACTTATTTCTTACTTCTTTCTAACTTCTTTCTTTCTTACTTCTTTCTTACTTCTTTCTTCATTCCTTCTTACTTCTTTCTTACTTCTTTCTTACTTCTTTCTTACTTCTTTCTTCATTCCTTCTTACTTCTTTCTTACTTCTTTCTTACTTCTTTCTTACTTCTTTCTTACTTCTTTCTTCATTCCTTCTTACTTCTTTCTTACTTCTTTCTTACTTCTTTCTTACTTCTTTCTTACATCTTTCTTACTTCTTTCTTTCTTACTTCTTTCTTACTTCTTTCTTACTTCTTTCATACTTCTTTCTTTCTTCTTTCTTACTTCTTTCTTCATTCCTTCTTACTTCTTTCTTACTTCTTTCTTTCTTCTTTCTTACTTCTTTCTTACTTCTTTCTTCTTTCTTTCTTACTTCTTTCTTACTTCTTTCTTACTTCTTTCTTACATCTTTCTTTCTTCTTTCTTACTTCTTTCTTTCTTCTTCCTTCCTTCTTTCTTACTTCTTTCTTCATTCCCTCTTATTTCTTTCTTACTTCTTTCTTACTTCTTTCTTACTTTTTTCTTACTTCTTTCATACTTCTTTCTTACTTCTTTCTTTCTTCTTTCTTACTTCTTTCTTACTTCTTTCTTACTTCTTTCTTACTTCTTTCTTCTTTCTTTCTTACTTCTTTCTTACTTCTTTCTTACTTCTTTCTTACTTCTTTCTTACTTCTTTCTTCATTCCTTCTTACTTCTTTCTTACTTCTTTCTTAATTCTTTCTTACTTCTTTCTTTCTTCTTTCTTCTTTCTTTCTTCTTTCTTACTTCTTTCTTACTTCTTTCTTACTTCTTTCTTTCTTCTTTCTTACTTCTTTCTTACTTATTTCTTACTTCTTTCTAACTTCTTTCTTTCTTACTTCTTTCTTACTTCTTTCTTCATTCCTTCTTACTTCTTTCTTACTTCTTTCTTACTTCTTTCTTACTTCTTTCTTCATTCCTTCTTACTTCTTTCTTACTTCTTTCTTACTTCTTTCTTACTTCTTTCTTACTTCTTTCTTCATTCCTTCTTACTTCTTTCTTACTACTTTCTTACTTCTTTCTTACTTCTTTCTTACTTCTTTCTTACTTCTTTCATACTTCTTTCTTACTTCTTTCTTACTTCTTTCTTACTTCTTTGTTCTTTCTTTCTTTCTTCTTACTTTCTTCTTTCTTACTTCTTTCTTACTTCTTTCTTACTTCATTCTATCTTCTTTTTTCTTCTTTCTTACTTCTTTCTTACTTCTTTCTTACATCTTTCTTACTTCTTTCTTTCTTACTTCTTTCTTACTTCTTTCTTACTTCTTTCGTACTTCTTTCTTTCTTCTTTCTTACTTCTTTCTTACTTCTTTCTTCTTTCTTTCTTACTTCTTTCTTACTTCTTTCTTACATCTTTCTTTCTTCTTTCTTACTTCTTTCTTTCTTCTTTCTTCCTTCTTTCTTACTTCTTTCTTCATTCCCTCTTATTTCTTTCTTACTTCTTTCTTACTTCTTTCTTACTTTTTTCTTACTTCTTTCATACTTCTTTCTTACTTCTTTCTTTCTTCTTTCTTACTTCTTTCTTACTTCTTTCTTACTTCTTTCTTACTTCTTTCTTCTTTCTTTCTTACTTCTTTCTTACTTCTTTCTTACTTCTTTCTTACTTCTTTCTTACTTCTTTCTTACTTCTTTCTTACTTATTTCTTCATTCCTTCTTACTTCTTTCTTACTTCTTTCTTAATTCTTTCTTACTTCTTTCTTTCTTCTTTCTTCTTTCTTTCTTCTTTCTTACTTCTTTCTTACTTCTTTCTTTCTTCTTTCTTACTTCTTTCATACTTCTTTCTTACTTATTTCTTACTTCTTTCTTACTTCTTTCTTCTTTCTTTCTTACTTCTTTCTTACTTCTTTCTTACTTCTTTCTAACTTCTTTCTTTCTTACTTCTTTCTTACTTCTTTCTTCTTTCTTTCTTTCTTCTTTCTTTCTTCTTTCCTACTTCTTTCTTACTTCTATCTTACTTCTTTCTAACTTCTTTTTTCTTCTTTCTTACTTCTTTCATACTTCTTTCTTTCTTACTTCTTTCTTACTTCTTTCTTACTTCTTTCTTACTTATTTCTTACTTCTTTCTAACTTCTTTCTTACTTCTTTCTTCATTCCTTCTTACTTCTTTCTTACTTCTTTCTTTCTTCTTTCTTACTTCTTTCATACTTCTTTCTTACTTCATTTTTCTTTCTTTCTTACTTCTTTCTTACTTCTTTCTTACTTCTTTCTTACTTCTTTCTTACTTCTCTCTTACTTTTTTCTTCATTCCTTCTTACTTCTTTCTTTCTTATTTCTTACTTCTTTCTTACTTCTTTCTTACTTCTTTCTTTCTTCTTTCTTTTTTCTTTCTTACTTCTTTCTTACTTCTTTCTTACTTCTTTCTTACTTCTTTGTTCTTTCTTTCTTTCTTCTTACTTTCTTCTTTCTTACTTCTTTCTTACTTCTTTCTTACTTCATTCTATCTTCTTTTTTCTTCTTTCTTACTTCTTTCTTACTTCTTTCTTACATCTTTCTTACTTCTTTCTTTCTTACTTCTTTCTTACTTCTTTCTTACTTCTTTCTTACTTATTTCATACTTCTTTCTAACTTTTTCTTACTTCTTTCTTACTTCTTTATAACTTCTTTCTTACTTCTTTCTTACTTCTTTCTTTCTTACTTCTTTCTTACTTCTTTCTTACTTCTTTCATACTTCTTTCTTTCTTCTTTCTTTCTTCTTTCTTCATTCCTTCTTACTTCTTTCTTTCTTCTTTCTTACTTCTTTCTTACTTCTTTCTTACTTCTTTCTTCTTTCTTTCTAAATTCTTTCTTACTTCTTTCTTCATTCCTTCTTACTTCTTTCTTACTTCTTTCTTTCTTCTTTCTTACTTCTTTCATACTTCTTTCTTACTTCATTCTTCTTTCTTTCTTACTTCTTTCTTACTTCATTCTATCTTCTTTTTTCTTTCTTTCTTACTTCTTTCTTACTTCTTTCTTACTTCTTTCTTACTTCTTTGTTCTTTCTTTCTTTCTTCTTACTTTCTTCTTTCTTACTTCTTTCTTACTTCTTTCTTACTTCATTCTATCTTCTTTTTCTTCTTTCTTACTTCATTCTTACTTCTTTCTTACATCTTTCTTACTTCTTTCTTTCTTACTTCTTACTTACTTCTTTCTTACTTATTTCTTACTTATTTCTTACTTCTTTCTAACTTTTTCTTACTTCTTTCTTACTTCTTTCTAACTTCTTTCTTACTTCTTTCTTACTTCTTTTTTACTTCTTTCTTTCTTACTTCTTTCTTACTTCTTTCATACTTCTTTCTTTCTTCTTTCTTACTTCTTTCTTCTTTCTTTCTTACTTCTTTCTTACTTCTTTCTTACTTCTTTCTTACTTCTTTCTTACTTCTTTCTTACTTCTTTCTTCATTCCTTCTTACTTCTTTCTTACTTCTTTCTTACTTCTTTCTTACTTCTTTCTTACTTCTTTCTTCATTCCTTCTTACTTCTTTCTTACTTCTTTCTTACTTCTTTCTTACTTCTTTCTTACTTCTTTCTTACTTCTTTCATACTTCTTTCTTACTTCTTTCTTACTTCTTTGTTCTTTCTTTCTTTCTTCTTACTTTCTTTTTCTTACTTCTTTCTTACTTCTTTCTTACTTCATTCTATCTTCTTTTTTCTTCTTTCTTACTTCTTTCTTACTTCTTTCGTACTTCTTTCTTTCTTCTTTCTTACTTCTTTCTTCATTCCTTCTTACTTCTTTCTTACTTCTTTCTTTCTTCTTTCTTACTTCTTTCTTACTTCTTTCTTCTTTCTTTCTTACTTCTTTCTTACTTCTTTCTTACTTCTTTCTTACATCTTTCTTTCTTCTTTCTTACTTCTTTCTTTCTTCTTTCTTCCTTCTTTCTTACTTCTTTCTTCATTCCCTCTTATTTCTTTCTTACTTCTTTCTTACTTCTTTCTTACTTCTTTCATACTTCTTTCTTACTTCTTTCTTACTTCTTTCTTTCTTCTTTCTTACTTCTTTCTTACTTCTTTCTTACTTCTTTCTTACTTCTTTCTTCTTTCTTTCTTACTTCTTTCTTACTTCTTTCTTACTTCTTTCTTCCTTCTTTCTTACTTCTTTCTTCATTCCTTCTTACTTCTTTCTTACTTCTTTCTTAATTCTTTCTTACTTCTTTCTTTCTTCTTTCTTCTTTCTTTCTTCTTTCTTACTTCTTTCTTACTTCTTTCTTACTTCTTTCTTTCTTCTTTCTTAAATCTTTCATACTTCTTTCTTACTTCTTTCTTACTTCTTTCTTACTTCTTACTTCTTTCTTTCTTACTTCTTTCTTACTTCTTTCTTACTTATTTCTTACTTCTTTCTAACTTCTTTCTTTCTTACTTCTTTCTTACTTCTTTCTTCTTTCTCTCTTTCTTGTTTCTTTCTTCTTTCTTACTTCTTTCTTACTTCTATCTTACTTCTTTCTAACTTCTCTTTTCTTCTTTCTTACTTCTTTCTTACTTCTTTCTTTCTTACTTCTTTCTTACTTCTTTCTTACTTCTTTCTTACTTATTTCTTACTTCTTTCTAACTTCTTTCTTACTTCTTTCTTCATTCCTTCTTACTTCTTTCTTACTTCTTTCTTTCTTCTTTCTTACTTCTTTCATACTTCTTTCTTACTTCATTCTTCTTTCTTTCTTACTTCTTTCTTACTTCATTCTATCTTCTTTTTTCTTTCTTTCTTTCTTCTTTCTTACTTCTTTCTTACTTCTTTCTTACTTCTTTGTTCTTTCTTTCTTTCTTCTTACTTTCTTCTTTCTTACTTCTTTCTTACTTCTTTCTTACTTCATTCTATCTTCTTTTTTCTTCTTTCTTACTTCATTCTTACTTCTTTCTTACATCTTTCTTACTTCTTTCTTTCTTACTTCTTTCTTACTTCTTTCTTACTTCTTTCTTACTTCTTTCTTACTTCTTTCTAACTTTTTCTTACTTCTTTCTTACTTCTTTCATACTTCTTTCTTTCTTCTTTCTTTCTTCTTTCTTCATTCCTTCTTACTTCTTTCTTTCTTCTTTCTTACTTCTTTCTTACTTCTTTCTTACTTCTTTCTTACTTCTTTCTAAATTCTTTCTTACTTCTTTCTTCATTCCTTCTTACTTCTTTCTTACTTCTTTCTTTCTTCTTTCTTACTTCTTTCATACTTCTTTCTTACTTCATTCTTCTTTCTTTCTTACTTCTTTCTTACTTCATTCTATCTTCTTTTTTCTTTCTTTCTTACTTCTTTCTTACTTCTTTCTTACTTCTTTCATACTTCTTTCTTTCTTCTTTCTTTCTTCTTTCTTCATTCCTTCTTACTTCTTTCTTTCTTCTTTCTTACTTCTTTCTTACTTCTTTCTTACTTCTTTCTTCTTTCTTTCTAAATAATTTCTTACTTCTTTCTTCATTCCTTCTTACTTCTTCCTTACTTCTTTCTTTCTTCTTTCTTACTTCTTTCTAACTTCTTTCTTCTTTCTTTCTTACTTCTTTCTTACTTCTTTCTTACATCTTTCTTTCTTCTTTCTTACTTCTTTCTTTCTTCTTTCTTCCTTCTTTCTTACTTCTTTCTTCATTCCCTCTTATTTCTTTCTTACTTCTTTCTTACTTCTTTCTTACTTTTTTCTTACTTCTTTCATACTTCTTTCTTACTTCTTTCTTTCTTCTTTCTTACTTCTTTCTTACTTCTTTCTTACTTCTTTCTTACTTCTTTCTTCTTTCTTTCTTACTTCTTTCTTACTTCTTTCTTACTTCTTTCTTACTTCTTTCTTACTTCTTTCTTACTTCTTTCTTACTTCTTTCTTACTTCTTTCTTCATTCCTTCTTACTTCTTTCTTACTTCTTTCTTAATTCTTTCTTAATTCTTTCTTTCTTCTTTCTTCTTTCTTTCTTCTTTCTTACTTCTTTCTTACTTCTTTCTTACTTCTTTCTTTCTTCTTTCTTACTTCTTTCATACTTCTTTCTTACTTATTTCTTACTTCTTTCTTACTTCTTTCTTCTTTCTTTCTTACTTCTTTCTTACTTCTTTCTTACTTCTTTCTAACTTCTTTCTTTCTTACTTCTTTCTTACTTCTTTCTTCTTTCTTTCTTTCTTCTTTCTTACTTCTTTCTTACTTCTATCTTACTTCTTTCTAACTTCTTTTTTCTTCTTTCTTACTTCTTTCATACTTCTTTCTTTCTTACTTCTTTCTTACTTCTTTCTTACTTCTTTCTTACTTATTTCTTACTTCTTTCTAACTTCTTTCTTACTTCTTTCTTCATTCCTTCTTACTTCTTTCTTACTTCTTTCTTTCTTCTTTCTTACTTCTTTCATACTTCTTTCTTACTTCATTTTTCTTTCTTTCTTACTTCTTTCTTACTTCTTTCTTACTTCTTTCTTACTTCTTTCTTACTTCTCTCTTACTTTTTTCTTCATTCCTTCTTACTTCTTTCTTTCTTATTTCTTACTTCTTTCTTACTTCTTTCTTACTTCTTTCTTTCTTCTTTCTTTTTTCTTTCTTACTTCTTTCTTACTTCTTTCTTACTTCTTTCTTACTTCTTTGTTCTTTCTTTCTTTCTTCTTACTTTCTTCTTTCTTACTTCTTTCTTACTTCTTTCTTACTTCATTCTATCTTCTTTTTTCTTCTTTCTTACTTCTTTCTTACTTCTTTCTTACATCTTTCTTACTTCTTTCTTTCTTACTTCTTTCTTACTTCTTTCTTACTTCTTTCTTACTTATTTCATACTTCTTTCTAACTTTTTCTTACTTCTTTCTTACTTCTTTATAACTTCTTTCTTACTTCTTTCTTACTTCTTTCTTTCTTACTTCTTTCTTACTTCCTTCTTACTTCTTTCATACTTCTTTCTTTCTTCTTTCTTTCTTCTTTCTTCATTCCTTCTTACTTCTTTCTTTCTTCTTTCTTACTTCTTTCTTACTTCTTTCTTACTTCTTTCTTCTTTCTTTCTAAATTCTTTCTTACTTCTTTCTTCATTCCTTCTTACTTCTTTCTTACTTCTTTCTTTCTTCTTTCTTACTTCTTTCATACTTCTTTCTTACTTCATTCTTCTTTCTTTCTTACTTCTTTCTTCCTTCATTCTATCTTCTTTTTTCTTTCTTTCTTACTTCTTTCTTACTTCTTTCTTACTTCTTTCTTACTTCTTTGTTCTTTCTTTCTTTCTTCTTACTTTCTTCTTTCTTACTTCTTTCTTACTTCTTTCTTACTTCATTCTATCTTCTTTTTTCTTCTTTCTTACTTCATTCTTACTTCTTTCTTACATCTTTCTTACTTCTTTCTTTCTTACTTCTTACTTACTTCTTTCTTACTTATTTCTTACTTATTTCTTACTTCTTTCTAACTTTTTCTTACTTCTTTCTTACTTCTTTCTAACTTCTTTCTTACTTCTTTCTTACTTCTTTTTTACTTCTTTCTTTCTTACTTCTTTCTTACTTCTTTCATACTTCTTTCTTTCTTCTTTCTTACTTCGTTCTTCTTTCTTTCTTACTTCTTTCTTACTTCTTTCTTAATTCTTTCTTACTTCTTTCTTTCTTCTTTCTTACTTCTTTCTTCATTCCTTCTTACTTCTTTCTTACTTCTTTCTTACTTCTTTCTTACTTCTTTCTTACTTCTTTCTTACTTCTTTCTTCATTCCTTCTTACTTCTTTCTTACTTCTTTCTTACTTCTTTCTTACTTCTTTCTTACTTCTTTCTTACTTCTTTCTTACTTCTTTCTTACATCTTTCTTACTTCTTTCTTTCTTACTTCTTTCTTACTTCTTTCTTACTTCTTTCGTACTTCTTTCTTTCTTCTTTCTTACTTCTTTCTTCATTCCTTCTTACTTCTTTCTTACTTCTTTCTTTCTTCTTTCTTTTTTCTTTCTTACTTCTTTCTTACTTCTTTCTTACTTCTTTCTTACTTCTTTGTTCTTTCTTTCTTTCTTCTTACTTTCTTCTTTCTTACTTCTTTCTTACTTCTTTCTTACTTCATTCTATCTTCTTTTTTCTTCTTTCTTACTTCTTTCTTACTTCTTTCTTACATCTTTCTTACTTCTTTCTTTCTTACTTCTTTCTTACTTCTTTCTTACTTCTTTCTTACTTATTTCATACTTCTTTCTAACTTTTTCTTACTTCTTTCTTACTTCTTTATAACTTCTTTCTTACTTCTTTCTTACTTCTTTCTTTCTTACTTCTTTCTTACTTCCTTCTTACTTCTTTCATACTTCTTTCTTTCTTCTTTCTTTCTTCTTTCTTCATTCCTTCTTACTTCTTTCTTTCTTCTTTCTTACTTCTTTCTTACTTCTTTCTTACTTCTTTCTTCTTTCTTTCTAAATTCTTTCTTACTTCTTTCTTCATTCCTTCTTACTTCTTTCTTACTTCTTTCTTTCTTCTTTCTTACTTCTTTCATACTTCTTTCTTACTTCATTCTTCTTTCTTTCTTACTTCTTTCTTACTTCATTCTATCTTCTTTTTTCTTTCTTTCTTACTTCTTTCTTACTTCTTTCTTACTTCTTTCTTACTTCTTTGTTCTTTCTTTCTTTCTTCTTACTTTCTTCTTTCTTACTTCTTTCTTACTTCTTTCTTACTTCATTCTATCTTCTTTTTTCTTCTTTCTTACTTCATTCTTACTTCTTTCTTACATCTTTCTTACTTCTTTCTTTCTTACTTCTTACTTACTTCTTTCTTACTTATTTCTTACTTATTTCTTACTTCTTTCTAACTTTTTCTTACTTCTTTCTTACTTCTTTCTAACTTCTTTCTTACTTCTTTCTTACTTCTTTTTTACTTCTTTCTTTCTTACTTCTTTCTTACTTCTTTCATACTTCTTTCTTTCTTCTTTCTTACTTCGTTCTTCTTTCTTTCTTACTTCTTTCTTACTTCTTTCTTAATTCTTTCTTACTTCTTTCTTTCTTCTTTCTTACTTCTTTCTTCATTCCTTCTTACTTCTTTCTTACTTCTTTCTTACTTCTTTCTTACTTCTTTCTTACTTCTTTCTTCATTCCTTCTTACTTCTTTCTTACTTCTTTCTTACTTCTTTCTTACTTCTTTCTTACTTCTTTCTTACTTCTTTCTTACTTCTTTCTTACATCTTTCTTACTTCTTTCTTTCTTACTTCTTTCTTACTTCTTTCTTACTTCTTTCGTACTTCTTTCTTTCTTCTTTCTTACTTCTTTCTTCATTCCTTCTTACTTCTTTCTTACTTCTTTCTTTCTTCTTTCTTTTTTCTTTCTTACTTCTTTCTTACTTCTTTCTTACTTCTTTCTTACTTCTTTGTTCTTTCTTTCTTTCTTCTTACTTTCTTCTTTCTTACTTCTTTCTTACTTCTTTCTTACTTCATTCTATCTTCTTTTTTCTTCTTTCTTACTTCTTTCTTACTTCTTTCTTACATCTTTCTTACTTCTTTCTTTCTTACTTCTTTCTTACTTCTTTCTTACTTCTTTCTTACTTATTTCATACTTCTTTCTAACTTTTTCTTACTTCTTTCTTACTTCTTTATAACTTCTTTCTTACTTCTTTCTTACTTCTTTCTTTCTTACTTCTTTCTTACTTCCTTCTTACTTCTTTCATACTTCTTTCTTTCTTCTTTCTTTCTTCTTTCTTCATTCCTTCTTACTTCTTTCTTTCTTCTTTCTTACTTCTTTCTTACTTCTTTCTTACTTCTTTCTTCTTTCTTTCTAAATTCTTTCTTACTTCTTTCTTCATTCCTTCTTACTTCTTTCTTACTTCTTTCTTTCTTCTTTCTTACTTCTTTCATACTTCTTTCTTACTTCATTCTTCTTTCTTTCTTACTTCTTTCTTACTTCATTCTATCTTCTTTTTTCTTTCTTTCTTACTTCTTTCTTACTTCTTTCTTACTTCTTTCTTACTTCTTTGTTCTTTCTTTCTTTCTTCTTACTTTCTTCTTTCTTACTTCTTTCTTACTTCTTTCTTACTTCATTCTATCTTCTTTTTTCTTCTTTCTTACTTCATTCTTACTTCTTTCTTACATCTTTCTTACTTCTTTCTTTCTTACTTCTTACTTACTTCTTTCTTACTTATTTCTTACTTATTTCTTACTTCTTTCTAACTTTTTCTTACTTCTTTCTTACTTCTTTCTAACTTCTTTCTTACTTCTTTCTTACTTCTTTTTTACTTCTTTCTTTCTTACTTCTTTCTTACTTCTTTCATACTTCTTTCTTTCTTCTTTCTTACTTCGTTCTTCTTTCTTTCTTACTTCTTTCTTACTTCTTTCTTAATTCTTTCTTACTTCTTTCTTTCTTCTTTCTTACTTCTTTCTTCATTCCTTCTTACTTCTTTCTTACTTCTTTCTTACTTCTTTCTTACTTCTTTCTTACTTCTTTCTTCATTCCTTCTTACTTCTTTCTTACTTCTTTCTTACTTCTTTCTTACTTCTTTCTTACTTCTTTCTTACTTCTTTCTTACTTCTTTCTTACATCTTTCTTACTTCTTTCTTTCTTACTTCTTTCTTACTTCTTTCTTACTTCTTTCGTACTTCTTTCTTTCTTCTTTCTTACTTCTTTCTTCATTCCTTCTTACTTCTTTCTTACTTCTTTCTTTCTTCTTTCTTACTTCTTTCTTACTTCTTTCTTCTTTCTTTCTTACTTCTTTCTTACTTCTTTCTTACTTCTTTCTTACATCTTTCTTTCTTCTTTCTTACTTCTTTCTTTCTTCTTTCTTCCTTCTTTCTTACTTCTTTCTTCATTCCCTCTTATTTCTTTCTTACTTCTTTCTTACTTCTTTCTTACTTTTTTCTTACTTCTTTCATACTTCTTTCTTACTTCTTTCTTTCTTCTTTCTTACTTCTTTCTTACTTCTTTCTTACTTCTTTCTTACTTCTTTCTTCTTTCTTTCTTACTTCTTTCTTACTTCTTTCTTACTTCTTTCTTCCTTCTTTCTTACTTCTTTCTTACTTCTTTCTTCATTCCTTCTTACTTCTTTCTTACTTCTTTCTTAATTCTTTCTTACTTCTTTCTTTCTTCTTTCTTCTTTCTTTCTTCTTTCTTACTTCTTTCTTACTTCTTTCTTACTTCTTTCTTTCTTCTTTCTTAAATCTTTCATACTTCTTTCTTACTTATTTCTTACTTCTTTCTTACTTCTTTCTTCTTTCTTTCTTACTTCTTTCTTACTTCTTTCTTACTTATTTCTTACTTCTTTCTAACTTCTTTCTTTCTTACTTCTTTCTTACTTCTTTCTTCTTTCTCTCTTTCTTGTTTCTTTCTTCTTTCTTACTTCTTTCTTACTTCTATCTTACTTCTTTCTAACTTCTCTTTTCTTCTTTCTTACTTCTTTCTTACTTCTTTCTTTCTTACTTCTTTCTTACTTCTTTCTTACTTCTTTCTTACTTATTTCTTACTTCTTTCTAACTTCTTTCTTACTTCTTTCTTCATTCCTTCTTACTTCTTTCTTACTTCTTTCTTTCTTCTTTCTTACTTCTTTCATACTTCTTTCTTACTTCATTCTTCTTTCTTTCTTACTTCTTTCTTACTTCATTCTATCTTCTTTTTTCTTTCTTTCTTTCTTCTTTCTTACTTCTTTCTTACTTCTTTCTTACTTCTTTGTTCTTTCTTTCTTTCTTCTTACTTACTTCTTTCTTACTTCTTTCTTACTTCTTTCTTTCTTACTTCTTTCTTACTTCTTTCTTACTTCTTTCATACTTCTTTCTTTCTTCTTTCTTTCTTCTTTCTTCATTCCTTCTTACTTCTTTCTTTCTTCTTTCTTACTTCTTTCTTACTTCTTTCTTACTTCTTTCTTACTTCTTTCTAAATTCTTTCTTACTTCTTTCTTCATTCCTTCTTACTTCTTTCTTACTTCTTTCTTTCTTCTTTCTTACTTCTTTCATACTTCTTTCTTACTTCATTCTTCTTTCTTTCTTACTTCTTTCTTACTTCATTCTATCTTCTTTTTTCTTTCTTTCTTACTTCTTTCTTACTTCTTTCTTACTTCTTTCATATTTGTTTCTTTCTTCTTTCTTTCTTCTTTCTTCATTCCTTCTTACTTCTTTCTTTCTTCTTTCTTACTTCTTTCTTACTTCTTTCTTACTTCTTTCTTCTTTCTTTCTAAATTCTTTCTTACTTCTTTCTTCATTCCTTCTTACTTCTTTCTTACTTCTTTCTTTCTTCTTTCTTACTTCTTTCATACTTCTTTCTTACTCCATTCTTCATTCCTTCTTTCTTCTTTCTTACTTCTTTCTTTCTTCTTTCTTACTTCTTTCTTACTTCTTTCTTCTTTCTTTCTTACTTCTTTCTTACTTCTTTCTTACATCTTTCTTTCTTCTTTCTTACTTCTTTCTTTCTTCTTTCTTCCTTCTTTCTTACTTCTTTCTTCATTCCCTCTTATTTCTTTCTTACTTCTTTCTTACTTCTTTCTTTCTTCTTTCTTACTTCTTTCATACTTCTTTCTTACTTATTTCTTACTTCTTTCTTACTTCTTTCTTCTTTCTTTCTTACTTCTTTCTTACTTCTTTCTTACTTCTTTCTAACTTCTTTCTTTCTTACTTCTTTCTTCTTTCTTCTTTCTTTCTTTCTTCTTTCTTTCTTCTTTCTTACTTCTTTCTTACTTCTATCTTACTTCTTTCTAACTTCTTTTTTCTTCTTTCTTACTTCTTTCTTACTTCTTTCTTTCTTAATTCTTTCTTACTTCTTTCTTACTTCTTTCTTACTTATTGATTACTTCTTTCTAACTTCTTTCTTACTTCTTTCTTCATTCCTTCTTACTTCTTTCTTACTTCTTTCTTTCTTCTTTCTTACTTCTTTCATACTTCTTTCTTACTTCATTTTTCTTTCTTTCTTACTTCTTTCTTACTTCTTTCTTACTTCTTTCTTACTTCTTTCTTACTTCTCTCTTACTTTTTTCTTCATTCCTTCTTACTTCTTTCTTTCTTATTTCTTACTTCTTTCTTACTTCTTTCTTACTTCTTTCTTTCTTCTTTCTTTTTTCTTTCTTACTTCTTTCTTACTTCTTTCTTACTTCTTTCTTACTTCTTTGTTCTTTCTTTCTTTCTTCTTACTTTCTTCTTTCTTACTTCTTTCTTACTTCTTTCTTACTTCATTCTATCTTCTTTTTTCTTCTTTCTTACTTCTTTCTTACTTCTTTCTTACATCTTTCTTACTTCTTTCTTTCTTACCTCTTTCTTACTTCTTTCTTACTTCTTTCTTTCTTATTTCATACTTCTTTCTAACTTTTTCTTACTTCTTTCTTACTTCTTTATAACTTCTTTCTTACTTCTTTCTTACTTCTTTCTTTCTTACTTCTTTCTTACTTCTTTCTTACTTCTTTCATACTTCTTTCTTTCTTCTTTCTTTCTTCTTTCTTCATTCCTTCTTACTTCTTTCTTTCTTCTTTCTTACTTCTTTCTTACTTCTTTCTTACTTCTTTCTTCTTTCTTTCTAAATTCTTTCTTACTTCTTTCTTCATTCCTTCTTACTTCTTTCTTACTTCTTTCTTTCTTCTTTCTTACTTCTTTCATACTTCTTTCTTACTTCATTCTTCTTTCTTTCTTACTTCTTTCTTACTTCATTCTATCTTCTTTTTTCTTTCTTTCTTACTTCTTTCTTACTTCTTTCTTACTTCTTTCTTACTTCTTTGTTCTTTCTTTCTTTCTTCTTACTTTCTTCTTTCTTACTTCTTTCTTACTTCTTTCTTACTTCATTCTATCTTCTTTTTTCTTCTTTCTTACTTCATTCTTACTTCTTTCTTACATCTTTCTTACTTCTTTCTTTCTTACTTCTTACTTACTTCTTTCTTACTTATTTCTTACTTATTTCTTACTTCTTTCTAACTTTTTCTTACTTCTTTCTTACTTCTTTCTAACTTCTTTCTTACTTCTTTCTTACTTCTTTTTTACTTCTTTCTTTCTTACTTCTTTCTTACTTCTTTCATACTTCTTTCTTTCTTCTTTCTTACTTCTTTCTTCATGCCTTCTTACTTCTTTCTTTCTTCTTTCTTTCTTCTTTCTTACTTCATTCTTTCTTCTTTCTTCTTTATTTCTTACTTCTTTCTTACTTCTTTCTTACTTCTTTATTACTTCCTTCTTACTTCTTTCTTCTTTCTTTCTTACTTCTTTCTTACTTCTTTCTTACTTCTTTCTTACTTCTTTCTTTCTTCTTTCTTACTTCTTTCTTTCTTCTTTCTTCTTTCTTTCTTACTTCTTTCTTACTTCTTTCTTACTTCTTTCATACTTCTTTCTTTCTTCTTTCTTACTTCTTTCTTCATTCCTTCTTACTTCTTTCTTACTTCTTTCTTTCTTCTTTCTTACTTCTTTCTTACTTCTTTCTTCTTTCTTTCTTACTTCTTTCTTACTTCTTTCTTACTTCATTCTTACATCTTTCTTCATTATTTCTTACTTCTTTCTTACATCTTTCTTTATTCTTTCTTACTTCTTTCTTTCTTCTTTCTTCCTTCTTTCTTACTTCTTTCTTCATTCCCTCTTACTTATTTCTTACTTCTTTCTTACTTCTTTCTTACTTCTTTCTTCATTCCCTCTTACTTCTTTCTTACTTCTTTCTTACTTCTTTCTTACTTTTTTCTTACTTCTTTCATACTTCTTTCTTACTTCTTTCTTACTTCTTTCTTACTTCTTTCTTACTTCTTTCTTACTTCTTTCTTCATTCCTTCTTACTTCTTTCTTACTTCTTTCTTACTTCTTTCTTACTTCTTTCTTACTTCTTTCTTCATTCCTTCTTACTTCTTTCTTACTTCTTTCTTACTTCTTTCTTACTTCTTTCTTACTTCTTTCTTACTTCTTTCATACTTCTTTCTTACTTCTTTCTTACTTCTTTCTTACTTCTTTGTTCTTTCTTTCTTTCTTCTTACTTTCTTCTTTCTTACTTCTTTCTTACTTCTTTCTTACTTCATTCTATCTTCTTTTTTCTTCTTTCTTACTTCTTTCTTACTTCTTTCTTACATCTTTCTTACTTCTTTCTTTCTTACTTCTTTCTTACTTCTTTCTTACTTCTTTCGTACTTCTTTCTTTCTTCTTTCTTAC
The DNA here is from genome assembly GCF_036013475.1 of Columba livia. NCBI lineage: Eukaryota > Metazoa > Chordata > Aves > Columbiformes > Columbidae > Columba > Columba livia. The sequence goes on from NW_027043280.1 coordinate 100,666, forward strand.
TTCTTTCTTCATTCCTTCTTACTTCTTTCTTACTTCTTTCTTTCTTCTTTCTTACTTCTTTCTTACTTCTTTCTTCTTTCTTTCTTACTTCTTTCTTACTTCTTTCTTCCTTCTTTCTTACTTCTTTCTTACTTCTTTCTTCATTCCTTCTTACTTCTTTCTTACTTCTTTCTTAATTCTTTCTTACTTCTTTCTTTCTTCTTTCTTCTTTCTTTCTTCTTTCATACTTCTTTCTTACTTCTTTCTTACTTCTTTCTTTCTTCTTTCTTAAATCTTTCATACTTCTTTCTTACTTATTTCTTACTTCTTTCTTACTTCTTTCTTCTTTCTTTCTTACTTCTTTCTTACTTCTTTCTTACTTATTTCTTACTTCTTTCTAACTTCTTTCTTTCTTACTTCTTTCTTACTTCTTTCTTCTTTCTTTCTTTCTTGTTTCTTTCTTCTTTCTTACTTCTTTCTTACTTCTATCTTACTTCTTTCTAACTTCTCTTTTCTTCTTTCTTACTTCTTTCTTACTTCTTTCTTTCTTACTTCTTTCTTACTTATTTCTTACTTCTTTCTAACTTCTTTCTTACTTCTTTCTTCATTCCTTCTTACTTCTTTCTTACTTCTTTCTTTCTTCTTTCTTACTTCTTTCATACTTCTTTCTTACTTCATTCTTCTTTCTTTCTTACTTCTTTCTTACTTCATTCTATCTTCTTTTTTCTTTCTTTCTTTCTTCTTTCTTACTTCTTTCTTACTTCTTTCTTACTTCTTTGTTCTTTCTTTCTTTCTTCTTACTTTCTTCTTTCTTACTTCTTTCTTACTTCTTTCTTACATAATTCTATCTTCTTTTTTCTTCTTTCTTACTTCATTCTTACTTCTTTCTTACATCTTTCTTACTTCTTTCTTTCTTACTTCTTTCTTACTTCTTTCTTACTTCTTTCTTACTTCTTTCTTACTTCTTTCTAACTTTTTCTTACTTCTTTCTTACTTCTTTCTAACTTCTTTCTTACTTCTTTCTTACTTCTTTCTTTCTTACTTCTTTCTTACTTCTTTCTTACTTCTTTCATACTTCTTTCTTTCTTCTTTCTTTCTTCTTTCTTCATTCCTTCTTACTTCTTTCTTTCTTCTTTCTTACTTCTTTCTTACTTCTTTCTTACTTCTTTCTTACTTCTTTCTAAATTCTTTCTTACTTCTTTCTTCATTCCTTCTTACTTCTTTCTTACTTCTTTCTTTCTTCTTTCTTACTTCTTTCATACTTCTTTCTTACTTCATTCTTCTTTCTTTCTTACTTCTTTCTTACTTCATTCTATCTTCTTTTTTCTTTCTTTCTTACTTCTTTCTTACTTCTTTCTTACTTCTTTCATATTTCTTTCTTTCTTCTTTCTTTCTTCTTTCTTCATTCCTTCTTACTTCTTTCTTTCTTCTTTCTTACTTCTTTCTTACTTCTTTCTTACTTCTTTCTTCTTTCTTTCTAAATTCTTTCTTACTTCTTTCTTCATTCCTTCTTACTTCTTTCTTACTTCTTTCTTTCTTCTTTCTTACTTCTTTCATACTTCTTTCTTACTCCATTCTTCATTCCTTCTTACTTCTTTCTTACTTCTTTCTTTCTTCTTTCTTACTTCTTTCTTACTTCTTTCTTCTTTCTTTCTTACTTCTTTCTTACTTCTTTCTTACATCTTTCTTTCTTCTTTCTTACTTCTTTCTTTCTTCTTTCTTCCTTCTTTCTTACTTCTTTCTTCATTCCCTCTTATTTCTTTCTTACTTCTTTCTTACTTCTTTCTTACTTTTTTCTTACTTCTTTCATACTTCTTTCTTACTTCTTTCTTTCTTCTTTCTTACTTCTTTCTTACTTCTTTCTTACTTCTTTCTTACTTCTTTCTTCTTTCTTTCTTACTTCTTTCTTACTTCTTTCTTACTTCTTTCTTACTTCTTTCTTACTTCTTTCTTACTTCTTTCTTCATTACTTCTTACTTCTTTCTTACTTCTTTCTTAATTCTTTCTTACTTCTTTCTTTCTTCTTTCTTCTTTCTTTCTTCTTTCTTACTTCTTTCTTACTTCTTTCTTACTTCTTTCTCTCTTCTTTCTTACTTCTTTCATACATCTTTCTTACTTATTTCTTACTTCTTTCTTACTTCTTTCTTCTTTCTTTCTTACTTCTTTCTTACTTCTTTCTTACTTCTTTCTAACTTCTTTCTTTCTTACTTCTTTCTTCTTTCTTCTTTCTTTCTTTCTTCTTTCTTTCTTCTTTCTTACTTCTTTCTTACTTCTATCTTACTTCTTTCTAACTTCTTTTTTCGTCTTTCTTACTTCTTTCTTACTTCTTTCTTTCTTAATTCTTTCTTACTTCTTTCTTACTTCTTTCTTACTTATTGATTACTTCTTTCTAACTTCTTTCTTACTTCTTTCTTCATTCCTTCTTACTTCTTTCTTACTTCTTTCTTTCTTCTTTCTTACTTCTTTCATACTTCTTTCTTACTTCATTTTTCTTTCTTTCTTACTTCTTTCTTACTTCTTTCTTACTTCTTTCTTACTTCTTTCTTACTTCTCTCTTACTTTTTTCTTCATTCCTTCTTACTTCTTTCTTTCTTATTTCTTACTTCTTTCTTACTTCTTTCTTACTTCTTTCTTTCTTCTTTCTTTTTTCTTTCTTACTTCTTTCTTACTTCTTTCTTACTTCTTTCTTACTTCTTTGTTCTTTCTTTCTTTCTTCTTACTTTCTTCTTTCTTACTTCTTTCTTACTTCTTTCTTACTTCATTCTATCTTCTTTTTTCTTCTTTCTTACTTCTTTCTTACTTCTTTCTTACATCTTTCTTACTTCTTTCTTTCTTACCTCTTTCTTACTTCTATCTTACTTCTTTCTAACTTCTTTTTTCGTCTTTCTTACTTCTTTCTTACTTCTTTCTTTCTTAATTCTTTCTTACTTCTTTCTTACTTCTTTCTTACTTATTGATTACTTCTTTCTAACTTCTTTCTTACTTCTTTCTTCATTCCTTCTTACTTCTTTCTTACTTCTTTCTTTCTTCTTTCTTACTTCTTTCATACTTCTTTCTTACTTCATTTTTCTTTCTTTCTTACTTCTTTCTTACTTCTTTCTTACTTCTTTCTTACTTCTTTCTTACTTCTCTCTTACTTTTTTCTTCATTCCTTCTTACTTCTTTCTTTCTTATTTCATACTTCTTTCTAACTTTTTCTTACTTCTTTCTTACTTCTTTATAACTTCTTTCTTACTTCTTTCTTACTTCTTTCTTTCTTACTTCTTTCTTACTTCTTTCTTACTTCTTTCATACTTCTTTCTTTCTTCTTTCTTTCTTCTTTCTTCATTCCTTCTTACTTCTTTCTTTCTTCTTTCTTACTTCTTTCTTACTTCTTTCTTACTTCTTTCTTCTTTCTTTCTAAATTCTTTCTTACTTCTTTCTTCATTCCTTCTTACTTCTTTCTTACTTCTTTCTTTCTTCTTTCTTACTTCTTTCATACTTCTTTCTTACTTCATTCTTCTTTCTTTCTTACTTCTTTCTTACTTCATTCTATCTTCTTTTTTCTTTCTTTCTTACTTCTTTCTTACTTCTTTCTTACTTCTTTCTTACTTCTTTGTTCTTTCTTTCTTTCTTCTTACTTTCTTCTTTCTTACTTCTTTCTTACTTCTTTCTTACTTCATTCTATCTTCTTTTTTCTTCTTTCTTACTTCATTCTTACTTCTTTCTTACATCTTTCTTACTTCTTTCTTTCTTACTTCTTACTTACTTCTTTCTTACTTATTTCTTACTTATTTCTTACTTCTTTCTAACTTTTTCTTACTTCTTTCTTACTTCTTTCTAACTTCTTTCTTACTTCTTTCTTACTTCTTTTTTACTTCTTTCTTTCTTACTTCTTTCTTACTTCTTTCATACTTCTTTCTTTCTTCTTTCTTACTTCTTTCTTCATGCCTTCTTACTTCTTTCTTTCTTCTTTCTTTCTTCTTTCTTACTTCATTCTTTCTTCTTTCTTCTTTCTTTCTTACTTCTTTCTTACTTCTTTCTTACTTCTTTATTACTTCCTTCTTACTTCTTTCTTCTTTCTTTCTTACTTCTTTCTTACTTCTTTCTTACTTCTTTCTTACTTCTTTCTTTCTTCTTTCTTACTTCTTTCTTTCTTCTTTCTTCTTTCTTTCTTACTTCTTTCTTACTTCTTTCTTACTTCTTTCATACTTCTTTCTTTCTTCTTTCTTACTTCTTTCTTCATTCCTTCTTACTTCTTTCTTACTTCTTTCTTTCTTCTTTCTTACTTCTTTCTTACTTCTTTCTTCTTTCTTTCTTACTTCTTTCTTACTTCTTTCTTACTTCATTCTTACATCTTTCTTTATTATTTCTTACTTCTTTCTTACATCTTTCTTTATTCTTTCTTACTTCTTTCTTTCTTCTTTCTTCCTTCTTTCTTACTTCTTTCTTCATTCCCTCTTACTTATTTCTTACTTCTTTCTTACTTCTTTCTTACTTCTTTCTTCATTCCCTCTTACTTCTTTCTTACTTCTTTCTTACTTCTTTCTTACTTTTTTCTTACTTCTTTCATACTTCTTTCTTACTTCTTTCTTACTTCTTTCTTACTTCTTTCTTACTTCTTTCTTACTTCTTTCTTCATTCCTTCTTACTTCTTTCTTACTTCTTTCTTACTTCTTTCTTACTTCTTTCTTACTTCTTTCTTCATTCCTTCTTACTTCTTTCTTACTTCTTTCTTACTTCTTTCTTACTTCTTTCTTACTTCTTTCTTACTTCTTTCATACTTCTTTCTTACTTCTTTCTTACTTCTTTCTTACTTCTTTGTTCTTTCTTTCTTTCTTCTTACTTTCTTCTTTCTTACTTCTTTCTTACTTCTTTCTTACTTCATTCTATCTTCTTTTTTCTTCTTTCTTACTTCTTTCTTACTTCTTTCTTACATCTTTCTTACTTCTTTCTTTCTTACTTCTTTCTTACTTCTTTCTTACTTCTTTCGTACTTCTTTCTTTCTTCTTTCTTACTTCTTTCTTCATTCCTTCTTACTTCTTTCTTACTTCTTTCTTTCTTCTTTCTTACTTCTTTCTTACTTCTTTCTTCTTTCTTTCTTACTTCTTTCTTACTTCTTTCTTACTTCTTTCTTACATCTTTCTTTCTTCTTTCTTACTTCTTTCTTTCTTCTTTCTTCCTTCTTTCTTACTTCTTTCTTCATTCCCTCTTATTTCTTTCTTACTTCTTTCTTACTTCTTTCTTACTTTTTTCTTACTTCTTTCATACTTCTTTCTTACTTCTTTCTTTCTTCTTTCTTACTTCTTTCTTACTTCTTTCTTACTTCTTTCTTACTTCTTTCTTCTTTCTTTCTTACTTCTTTCTTACTTCTTTCTTACTTCTTTCTTCCTTCTTTCTTACTTCTTTCTTACTTCTTTCTTCATTCCTTCTTACTTCTTTCTTACTTCTTTCTTAATTCTTTCTTACTTCTTTCTTTCTTCTTTCTTCTTTCTTTCTTCTTTCATACTTCTTTCTTACTTCTTTCTTACTTCTTTCTTTCTTCTTTCTTAAATCTTTCATACTTCTTTCTTACTTATTTCTTACTTCTTTCTTACTTCTTTCTTCTTTCTTTCTTACTTCTTTCTTACTTCTTTCTTACTTATTTCTTACTTCTTTCTAACTTCTTTCTTTCTTACTTCTTTCTTACTTCTTTCTTCTTTCTTTCTTTCTTGTTTCTTTCTTCTTTCTTACTTCTTTCTTACTTCTATCTTACTTCTTTCTAACTTCTCTTTTCTTCTTTCTTACTTCTTTCTTACTTCTTTCTTTCTTACTTCTTTCTTACTTCTTTCTTACTTCTTTCTTACTTATTTCTTACTTCTTTCTAACTTCTTTCTTACTTCTTTCTTCATTCCTTCTTACTTCTTTCTTACTTCTTTCTTTCTTCTTTCTTACTTCTTTCATACTTCTTTCTTACTTCATTCTTCTTTCTTTCTTACTTCTTTCTTACTTCATTCTATCTTCTTTTTTCTTTCTTTCTTTCTTCTTTCTTACTTCTTTCTTACTTCTTTCTTACTTCTTTGTTCTTTCTTTCTTTCTTCTTACTTTCTTCTTTCTTACTTCTTTCTTACTTCTTTCTTACTTCATTCTATCTTCTTTTTTCTTCTTTCTTACTTCATTCTTACTTCTTTCTTACATCTTTCTTACTTCTTTCTTTCTTAATTCTTTCTTACTTCTTTCTTACTTCTTTCTTACTTCTTTCTTACTTCTTTCTAACTTTTTCTTACTTCTTTCTTACTTCTTTCTAACTTCTTTCTTACTTCTTTCGTACTTCTTTCTTTCTTACTTCTTTCTTACTTCTTTCTTACTTCTTTCATATTTTTTCTTTCTTCTTTCTTTCTTCTTTCTTCATTCCTTCTTACTTCTTTCTTTCTTCTTTCTTACTTCTTTCTTACTTCTTTCTTACTTCTTTCTTCTTTCTTTCTAAATTCTTTCTTACTTCTTTCTTCATTCCTTCTTACTTCTTTCTTACTTCTTTCTTTCTTCTTTCTTACTTCTTTCATACTTCTTTCTTACTCCATTCTTCATTCCTTCTTACTTCTTTCTTACTTCTTTCTTTCTTCTTTCTTACTTCTTTCTTACTTCTTTCTTCTTTCTTTCTTACTTCTTTCTTACTTCTTTCTTACATCTTTCTTTCTTCTTTCTTACTTCTTTCTTTCTTCTTTCTTCCTTCTTTCTTACTTCTTTCTTCATTCCCTCTTATTTCTTTCTTACTTCTTTCTTACTTCTTTCTTTCTTCTTTCTTACTTCTTTCATACTTCTTTCTTTCTTCTTTCTTTCTTCTTTCTTCATTCCTTCTTACTTCTTTCTTTCTTCTTTCTTACTTCTTTCTTACTTCTTTCTTACTTCTTTCTTCTTTCTTTCTAAATTCTTTCTTACTTCTTTCTTCATTCCTTCTTACTTCTTTCTTACTTCTTTCTTTCTTCTTTCTTACTTCTTTCATACTTCTTTCTTACTTCATTCTTCTTTCTTTCTTACTTCTTTCTTACTTCATTCTATCTTCTTTTTTCTTTCTTTCTTACTTCTTTCTTACTTCTTTCTTACTTCTTTCTTACTTCTTTGTTCTTTCTTTCTTTCTTCTTACTTTCTTCTTTCTTACTTCTTTCTTACTTCTTTCTTACTTCATTCTATCTTCTTTTTTCTTCTTTCTTACTTCATTCTTACTTCTTTCTTACATCTTTCTTACTTCTTTCTTTCTTACTTCTTACTTACTTCTTTCTTACTTATTTCTTACTTATTTCTTACTTCTTTCTAACTTTTTCTTACTTCTTTCTTACTTCTTTCTAACTTCTTTCTTACTTCTTTCTTACTTCTTTTTTACTTCTTTCTTTCTTACTTCTTTCTTACTTCTTTCATACTTCTTTCTTTCTTCTTTCTTACTTCTTTCTTCATGCCTTCTTACTTCTTTCTTTCTTCTTTCTTTCTTCTTTCTTACTTCTTTCTTTCTTCTTTCTTCTTTCTTTCTTACTTCTTTCTTACTTCTTTCTTACTTCTTTATTACTTCCTTCTTACTTCTTTCTTCTTTCTTTCTTACTTCTTTCTTACTTCTTTCTTACTTCTTTCTTACTTCTTTCTTTCTTCTTTCTTACTTCTTTCTTTCTTCTTTCTTCTTTCTTTCTTACTTCTTTCTTACTTCTTTCTTACTTCTTTCATACTTCTTTCTTTCTTCTTTCTTACTTCTTTCTTCATTCCTTCTTACTTCTTTCTTACTTCTTTCTTTCTTCTTTCTTACTTCTTTCTTACTTCTTTCTTCTTTCTTTCTTACTTCTTTCTTACTTCTTTCTTACTTCATTCTTACATCTTTCTTTATTATTTCTTACTTCTTTCTTACATCTTTCTTTATTCTTTCTTACTTCTTTCTTTCTTCTTTCTTCCTTCTTTCTTACTTCTTTCTTCATTCCCTCTTACTTCTTTCTTACTTCTTTCTTACTTCTTTCTTACTTCTTTCTTCATTCCCTCTTACTTCTTTCTTGCTTCTTTCTTACTTCTTTCTTACTTTTTTCTTACTTCTTTCATACTTCTTTCTTACTTCTTTCTTACTTCTTTCTTACTTCTTTCTTACTTCTTTCTTACTTCTTTCTTCATTCCTTCTTACTTCTTTCTTACTTCTTTCTTACTTCTTTCTTACTTCTTTCTTACTTCTTTCTTCATTCCTTCTTACTTCTTTCTTACTTCTTTCTTACTTCTTTCTTTCTTCTTACTTTCTTCTTTCTTACTTATTTCTTACTTCTTTCTTACTTCATTCTATCTTCTTTTTTCTTCTTCCTTACTTCTTTCTTACTTCTTTCTTACATCTTTCTTACTTCTTTCTTTCTTACTTCTTTCTTACTTCTTTCTTACTTCTTTCGTACTTCTTTCTTTCTTCTTTCTTACTTCTTTCTTCATTCCTTCTTACTTCTTTCTTACTTCTTTCTTTCTTCTTTCTTACTTCTTTCTTACTTCTTTCTTCTTTCTTTCTTACTTCTTTCTTACTTCTTTCTTACTTCTTTCTTACATCTTTCTTTCTTCTTTCTTACTTCTTTCTTTCTTCTTTCTTCCTTCTTTCTTACTTCTTTCTTCATTCCCTCTTATTTCTTTCTTACTTCTTTCTTACTTCTTTCTTACTTTTTTCTTACTTCTTTCATACTTCTTTCTTACTTCTTTCTTTCTTCTTTCTTACTTCTTTCTTACTTCTTTCTTACTTCTTTCTTACTTCTTTCTTCTTTCTTTCTTACTTCTTTCTTACTTCTTTCTTACTTCTTTCTTCCTTCTTTCTTACTTCTTTCTTACTTCTTTCTTCATTCCTTCTTACTTCTTTCTTACTTCTTTCTTAATTCTTTCTTACTTCTTTCTTTCTTCTTTCTTCTTTCTTTCTTCTTTCATACTTCTTTCTTACTTCTTTCTTACTTCTTTCTTTCTTCGTTCTTAAATCTTTCATACTTCTTTCTTACTTATTTCTTACTTCTTTCTTACTTCTTTCTTCTTTCTTTCTTACTTCTTTCTTACTTCTTTCTTACTTATTTCTTACTTCTTTCTAACTTCTTTCTTTCTTACTTCTTTCTTACTTCTTTCTTCTTTCTTTCTTTCTTGTTTCTTTCTTCTTTCTTACTTCTTTCTTACTTCTATCTTACTTCTTTCTAACTTCTCTTTTCTTCTTTCTTACTTCTTTCTTACTTCTTTCTTTCTTACTTCTTTCTTACTTCTTTCTTACTTCTTTCTTACTTATTTCTTACTTCTTTCTAACTTCTTTCTTACTTCTTTCTTCATTCCTTCTTACTTCTTTCTTACTTCTTTCTTTCTTCTTTCTTACTTCTTTCATACTTCTTTCTTACTTCATTCTTCTTTCTTTCTTACTTCTTTCTTACTTCATTCTATCTTCTTTTTTCTTTCTTTCTTTCTTCTTTCTTACTTCTTTCTTACTTCTTTCTTACTTCTTTGTTCTTTCTTTCTTTCTTCTTACTTTCTTCTTTCTTACTTCTTTCTTACTTCTTCCTACTTCATTCTATCTTCTTTTTTCTTCTTTCTTACTTCATTCTTACTTCTTTCTTACATCTTTCTTACTTCTTTCTTTCTTACTTCTCTCTTACTTCTTTCTTACTTCTTTCTTACTTCTTTCTTACTTCTTTCTAACTTTTTCTTACTTCTTTATTACTTCTTTCTAACTTCTTTCTTACTTCTTTCTTACTTCTTTCTTTCTTACTTCTTTCTTACTTCTTTCTTACTTCTTTCATACTTCTTTCTTTCTTCTTTCTTTCTTCTTTCTTCATTCCTTCTTACTTCTTTCTTACTTCTTTCTTTCTTACTTCTTTCTTACTTCTTTCTTACTTCTTTCTTACTTCTTTCTAAATTCTTTCTTACTTCATTCTATCTTCTTTTTTCTTTCTTTGTTACTTCTTTCTTACTTCTTTCTTACTTCTTTCATATTTCTTTCTTTCTTCTTTCTTTCTTCTTTCTTCATTCCTTCTTACTTCTTTCTTTCTTCTTTCTTACTTCTTTCTTACTTCTTTCTTACTTCTTTCTTCTTTCTTTCTAAATTCTTTCTTACTTCTTTCTTCATTCCTTCTTACTTCTTTCTTACTTCTTTCTTTCTTCTTTCTTACTTCTTTCATACTTCTTTCTTACTCCATTCTTCATTCCTTCTTACTTCTTTCTTACTTCTTTCTTTCTTCTTTCTTACTTCTTTCTTACTTCTTTCTTCTTTCTTTCTTACTTCTTTCTTACTTCTTTCTTACATCTTTCTTTCTTCTTTCTTACTTCTTTCTTTCTTCTTTCTTCCTTCTTTCTTACTTCTTTCTTCATTCCCTCTTATTTCTTTCTTACTTCTTTCTTACTTCTTTCTTACTTTTTTCTTACTTCTTTCATACTTCTTTCTTTCTTCTTTCTTTCTTCTTTCTTACTTCTTTCTTACTTCTTTCTTACTTCTTTCTTTCTTCTTTCTTACTTCTTTCATACATCTTTCTTACTTATTTCTTACTTCTTTCTTACTTCTTTCTTCTTTCTTTCTTACTTCTTTCTTACTTCTTTCTTACTTCTTTCTAACTTCTTTCTTTCTTACTTCTTTCTTACTTCTTTCTTCTTTCTTTCTTTCTTCTTTCTTTCTTCTTTCTTACTTCTTTCTTACTTCTATCTTACTTCTTTCTAACTTCTTTTTTCTTCTTTCTTACTTCTTTCTTACTTCTTTCTTTCTTAATTCTTTCTTAATTCTTTCTTACTTCTTTCTTACTTATTGATTACTTCTTTCTAACTTCTTTCTTACTTCTTTCTTCATTCCTTCTTACTTCTTTCTTACTTCTTTCTTTCTTCTTTCTTACTTCTTTCATACTTCTTTCTTACTTCATTTTTCTTTCTTTCTTACTTCTTTCTTACTTCTTTCTTACTTCTTTCTTACTTCTTTCTTACTTCTCTCTTACTTTTTTCTTCATTCCTTCTTACTTCTTTCTTTCTTATTTCTTACTTCTTTCTTACTTCTTTCTTACTTCTTTCTTTCTTCTTTCTTTTTTCTTTCTTACTTCTTTCTTACTTCTTTCTTACTTCTTTCTTACTTCTTTGTTCTTTCTTTATTTCTTCTTACTTTCTTCTTTCTTACTTCTTTCTTACTTCTTTCTTACTTCATTCTATCTTCTTTTTTCTTCTTTCTTACTTCTTTCTTACTTCTTTCTTACATCTTTCTTACTTCTTTCTTTCTTACTTCTTTCTTACTTCTTTCTTACTTCTTTCTTACTTATTTCATACTTCTTTCTAACTTTTTCTTACTTCTTTCTTACTTCTTTATAACTTCTTTCTTACTTCTTTCTTACTTCTTTCTTCATTCCTTCTTACTTCTTTCTTACTTCTTTCTTTCTTCTTTCTTACTTCTTTCATACTTCTTTCTTACTTCATTCTTCTTTCTTTCTTACTTCTTTCTTACTTCATTCTATCTTCTTTTTTCTTTCTTTCTTACTTCTTTCTTACTTCTTTCTTACTTCTTTCTTACTTCTTTGTTCTTTCTTTCTTTCTTCTTACTTTCTTCTTTCTTACTTCTTTCTTACTTCTTTCTTACTTCATTCTTACTTCATTCTTCTTTCTTTCTTACTTCTTTCTTACTTCATTCTATCTTCTTTTTTCTTTCTTTCTTACTTCTTTCTTACTTCTTTCTTACTTCTTTCTTACTTCTTTGTTCTTTCTTTCTTTCTTCTTACTTTCTTCTTTCTTACTTCTTTCTTACTTCTTTCTTACTTCATTCTATCTTCTTTTTTCTTCTTTCTTACTTCATTCTTACTTCTTTCTTACATCTTTCTTACTTCTTTCTTTCTTACTTCTTACTTACTTCTTTCTTACTTATTTCTTACTTATTTCTTACTTCTTTCTAACTTTTTCTTACTTCTTTCTTACTTCTTTCTAACTTCTTTCTTACTTCTTTCTTACTTCTTTTTTACTTCTTTCTTTCTTACTTCTTTCTTACTTCTTTCTTACTTCTTTATTACTTCCTTCTTACTTCTTTCTTTCTTCTTTCTTACTTCTTTCTTTCTTCTTTCTTACTTCTTTCTTACTTCTTTCTTCTTTCTTTCTTACTTCTTTCTTACTTCTTTCTTACTTCTTTCTTACTTCTTTCTTTCTTCTTTCTTACTTCTTTCTTTCTTCTTTCTTCATTCTTTCTTACTTCTTTCTTACTTCTTTCTTACTTCTTTCATACTTCTTTCTTTCTTCTTTCTTACTTCTTTCTTCATTCCTTCTTACTTCTTTCTTACTTCTTTCTTCTTTCTTACTTCTTTCTTACTTCTTTCTTCTTTCTTTCTTACTTCTTTCTTACTTCTTTCTTACTTCATTCTTACATCTTTCTTTATTATTTCTTACTTCTTTCTTACATCTTTCTTTATTCTTTCTTACTTCTTTCTTTCTTCTTTCTTCCTTCTTTCTTACTTCTTTCTTCATTCCCTCTTACTTCTTTCTTACTTCTTTCTTACTTCTTTCTTACTTCTTTCTTCATTCCCTCTTACTTCTTTCTTACTTCTTTCTTACTTCTTTCTTACTTTTTTCTTACTTCTTTCATACTTCTTTCTTACTTCTTTCTTTCTCCTTTCTTACTTCTTTCTTACTTCTTTCTTACTTCTTTCTTAATTCTTTCTTCTTTCTTTCTTACTTCTTTCTTACTTCTTTCTTACTTCTTTCTTACTTCTTTCTTGCTTCTTTCTTACTTCTTTCTTACTTCTTTCTTCATTCCTTCTTACTTCTTTCTTACTTCTTTCTTACTTCTTTATTACTTCTTTCTTACTTCTTTCTACATTCCTTCTTACTTCTTTCTTACTTCTTTCTTACTTCTTTATTACTTCTTTCTTACTTCTTTCTTACTTCTTTCATACTTCTTTCTTACTTCTTTCTTACTTCTTTCTTACTTCTTTGTTCTTTCTTTCTTTCTTCTTACTTTCTTCTTTCTTACTTCTTTCTTACTTCTTTCTTACTTCATTCTATCTTCTTTTTTTTTCTTTCTTACTTCTTTCTTACTTCTTTCTTACATCTTTCTTACCTCTTTCTTTCTTACTTCTTTCTTACTTCTTTCTTACTTCTTTCGTACTTCTTTCTTACTTCTTTCTTACTTCTTTGTTCTTTCTTTCTTTCTTCTTACTTTCTTCTTTCTTACTTCTTTCTTACTTCTTTCTTACTTCATTCTATCTTCTTTTTTCTTCTTTCTTACTTCTTTCTTACTTCTTTCTTACATCTTTCTTACTTCTTTCTTCTTTCTTTCTTACTTCTTTCTTGCTTCTTTCTTACTTCTTTCTTCTTTCTTACTTATTTCTTACTTCTTTCTAACTTCTTTCTTACTTCTTTCTTCATTCCTTCTTACTTCTTTCTTACTTCTTTCTTTCTTACTTCTTTCTTACTTCTTTCTTACTTCTTTCATACTTCTTTCTTTCTTCTTTCTTTCTTCTTTCTTCATTCCTTCTTACTTCTTTCTTTCTTCTTTCTTACTTCTTTCATACTTCTTTCTTACTTCATTCTTCTTTTTTCTTACTTCTTTCTTACTTCTTTCTTACTTCTTTCTTACTTCTCTCTTACTTTTTTCTTCATTCCTTCTTACTTCTTTCTTTCTTCTTTCTTACTTCTTTCTTACTTCTTTCTTACTTCTTTCTTTCTTCTTTCTTTTTTCTTTCTTACTTCTTTCTTACTTCTTTCTTACTTCTTTCTTACTTCTTTGTTCTTTCTTTCTTTCTTCTTACTTTCTTCTTTCTTACTTCTTTCTTACTTCTTTCTTACTTCATTCTATCTTCTTTTTTCTTCTTTCTTACTTCTTTCTTACTTCTTTCTTACATCTTTCTTACTTCTTTCTTTCTTACTTCTTTCTTACTTCTTTCTTACTTCTTTCATACTTCTTTCTTTCTTCTTTCTTTCTTCTTTCTTCATTCCTTCTTACTTCTTTCTTTCTTCTTTCTTACTTCTTTCTTACTTCTTTCTTACTTCATTCTTCTTTCTTTCTAAATTCTTTCTTACTTCTTTCTTCATTCCTTCTTACTTCTTTCTTACTTCTTTCTTACTTCTTTCTTACTTCTTTCATACTTCTTTCTTACTTCATTCTTCTTTCTTTCTTACTTCTTTCTTACTTCATTCTATCTTCTTTTTTCTTTCTTTCTTACTTCTTTCTTACTTCTTTCTTACTTCTTTCTTACTTCTTTGTTCTTTCTTTCTTTCTTCTTACTTTCTTCTTTCTTACTTCTTTCTTACTTCTTTCTTACTTCATTCTATCTTCTTTTTTCTTCTTTCTTACTTCATTCTTACTTCTTTCTTACATCTTTCTTACTTCTTTCTTTCTTACTTCTTACTTACTTCTTTCTTCATTCCTTCTTACTTATTTCTTACTTCTTTCTAACTTTTTCTTACTTCTTTCTTACTTCTTTCTAACTTCTTTCTTACTTCTTTCTTACTTCTTTTTTACTTCTTTCTTTCTTACTTCTTTCTTACTTCTTTCATACTTCTTTCTTTCTTCTTTCTTACTTCTTTCTTCATTCCTTCTTACTTCTTTCTTTCTTCTTTCTTTCTTCTTTCTTACTTCTTTCTTACTTCTTTCTTACATCTTTCTTACTTCTTTCTTTCTTACTTCTTTCTTACTTCTTTCTTACTTCTTTCGTACTTCTTTCTTACTTCTTTCTTACTTCTTTCTTACTTCTTTCTTACTTCTTTCATACTTCTTTCTTACTTCTTTCTTACTTCTTTCTTACTTCTTTGTTCTTTCTTTCTTTCTTCTTACTTTCTTCTTTCTTACTTCTTTCTTACTTCTTTCTTACTTCATTCTATCTTCTTTTTTCTTCTTTCTTACTTCTTTCTTACTTCTTATTTTCTTCTTTCTTACTTCTTTCTTCATTCCTTCTTACTTCTTTCTTACTTCTTTCTTTCTTCTTTCTTACTTCTTTCTTACTTCTTTCTTCTTTCTTTCTTACTTCTTTCTTACTTCTTTCTTACTTCATTCTTACATCTTTCTTTATTCTTTCTTACTTCTTTCTTTCTTCTTTCTTCCTTCTTTCTTACTTCTTTCTTCATTCCCTCTTACTTCTTTCTTACTTCTTTCTTACTTCTTTCTTACTTCTTTCTTACTTCTCTCTTACTTTTTTCTTCATTCCTTCTTACTTCTTTCTTTCTTCTTTCTTACTTCTTTCTAACTTCTTTCTTACTTCTTTCTTACTTCTTTCTTTCTTACTTCTTTCTTACTTCTTTCTCACTTCTTTCATACTTCTTTCTTTCTTCTTTCTTTCTTCTTTCTTCATTCCTTCTTACTTCTTTCTTACTTCTTTCTTACTTCTTTCTTACTTCTTTCTTAATTCTCTCTTACTTTTTTCTTCATTCCTTCTTACTTCTTTCTTACTTCTTTCTTTCTTCTTTCTTACTTCTTTCATACTTCTTTCTTACTTCATTCTTCTTTCTTTCTTACTTCTTTCTTACTTCTTTCTCACTTCTTTCTTACTTCTTTCTTACTTCTCTCTTACTTTTTTCTTCATTCCTTCTTACTTCTTTCTTTCTTCTTTCTTACTTCTTTCTTACTTCTTTCTTACTTCTTTCTTTCTTCTTTCTTTTTTCTTTCTTACTTCTTTCTTACTTCTTTCTTACTTCTTTCTTACTTCTTTGTTCTTTCTTTCTTTCTTCTTTCTTTCTTCTTTCTTACTTCTTTCTTACTTCTTTCTTACTTCATTCTATCTTCTTTTTTCTTCTTTCTTACTTCTTTCTTACTTCTTTCTTACATCTTTCTTACTTCTTTCTTTCTTACTTCTTTCTTACTTCTTTCTTACTTTTTTCTTACTTATTTCATACTTCTTTCTAACTTTTTCTTACTTCTTTCTTACTTCTTTCTAACTTCTTTCTTACTTCTTTCTTACTTCTTTCTTTCTTACTTCTTTCTTACTTCTTTCTCACTTCTTTCATACTTCTTTCTTTCTTCTTTCTTTCTTCTTTCTTCATTCCTTCTTACTTCTTTCTTTCTTCTTTCTTACTTCTTTCTTACTTCTTTCTTACTTCTTTCTTCTTTCTTTCTAAATTCTTTCTTACTTCTTTCTTCATTCCTTCTTACTTCTTTCTTACTTCTTTCTTTCTTCTTTCTTACTTCTTTCATACTTCTTTCTTACTTCATTCTTCTTTCTTTCTTACTTCTTTCTTACTTCATTCTATCTTCTTTTTTCTTTCTTTCTTACTTCTTTCTTACTTCTTTCTTACTTCTTTCTTACTTCTTTCTTACTTCTTTGTTCTTTCTTTCTTTCTTCTTACTTTCTTCTTTCTTACTTCTTTCTTACTTCTTTCTTACTTCATTCTATCTTCTTTTTTCTTCTTTCTTACTTCATTCTTACTTCTTTCTTACATCTTTCTTACTTCTTTCTTTCTTATTTCTTACTTACTTCTTTCTTACTTCTTTCTTACTTATTTCTTACTTCTTTCTAAATTTTTCTTACTTCTTTCTTACTTCTTTCTAACTTCTTTCTTACTTCTTTCATACTTCTTTCTTTCTTCTTTCTTACTTCTTTCTTCATTCCTTCTTACTTCTTTCTTTCTTCTTTCTTTCTTCTTTCTTACTTCTTTCTTTCTTCTTTCTTCTTTCTTTCTTACTTCTTTCTTACTTCTTTCTTACTTCTTTATTACTTCCTTCTCACTTCTTTCTTCTTTCTTACTTCTTTCTTTCTTCTTTCTTACTTCTTTCTTACTTCTTTCTTCTTTCTTTCTTACTTCTTTCTTACTTCTTTCTTACTTCTTTCTTACTTCTTTCTTTCTTCTTTCTTACTTCTTTCTTTCTTCTTTCTTCTTTATTTCCTACTTCTTTCTTACTTCTTTCTTACTTCTTTCATACTTCTTTCTTTCTTCTTTCTTACTTCTTTCTTCATTCCTTCTTACTTCTTTCTTACTTCTTTCTTTCTTCTTTCTTACTTCTTTCTTACTTCTTTCTTCTTTCTTTCTTACTTCTTTCTTACTTCTTTCTTACTTCATTCTTACATCTTTCTTTATTCTTTCTTACTTCTTTCTTTCTTCTTTCTTCCTTCTTTCTTACTTCTTTCTTCATTCCCTCTTACTTCTTTCTTACTTCTTTCTTACTTCTTTCTTACTTCTTTCTTCATTCCCTCTTACTTCTTTCTTACTTCTTTCTTACTTCTTTCTTACTTTTTTCTTACTTCTTTCATACTTCTTTCTTACTTCTTTCTTTCTCCTTTCTTACTTCTTTCTTACTTCTTTCTTACTTCTTTCTTACTTCTTTCTTCATTCCTTCTTACTTCTTTCTTCTTTCTTACTTCTTTCTTACTTCTTTCTTACTTCTTTCTTACTTCTTTCATACTTCTTTCTTACTTCTTTCTTACTTCTTTCTTACTTCTTTGTTCTTTCTTTCTTTCTTCTTACTTTCTTCTTTCTTACTTCTTTCTTACTTCTTTCTTACTTCATTCTATCTTCTTTTTTCTTCTTTCTTACTTCTTTCTTACTTCTTTCTTACATCTTTCTTACTTCTTTCTTTCTTACTTCTTTCTTACTTCTTTCTTACTTCTTTCTTTCTTCTTTCTTACTTCTTTCTTACTTCTTTCTTCATTCCTTCTTACTTCTTTCTTACTTCTTTCTTACTTCTTCCTTCATTCCCTCTTATTTCTTTCTTACTTCTTTCTTACTTCTTTCTTACTTTTTTCTTACTTCTTTCATACTTCTTTCTTACTTATTTCTTTCTTCTTTCTTACTTCTTTCTTACTTCTTTCTTACTTCTTTCTTACTTCTTTCTTCTTTCTTTCTTACTTCTTTCTTACTTCTTTCTTACTTCTTTCTTACTTCTTTCTTACTTCTTTCTTTCTTCTTTCTTCATTCCTTCTTACTTCTTTCTTACTTCTTTCTTACTTCTTTCTTACTTCTTTCATACTTCTTTCTTTCTTCTTTCTTACTTCTTTCTTCATTCCTTCTTACTTCTTTCTTACTTCTTTCTTTCTTCTTTCTTACTTCTTTCATACTTCTTTCTTTCTTCTTTCTTACTTCTTTCTTCATTCCTTCTTACTTCTTTCTTACTTCTTTCTTTCTTCTTTCTTACTTCTTTCTTACTTCTTTCTTCTTTCTTTCTTACTTCTTTCTTACTTCTTTCTTACTTCATTCTTACATCTTTCTTTATTATTTCTTACTTCTTTCTTACATCTTTCTTTATTCTTTCTTACTTCTTTCTTTCTTCTTTCTTCCTTCTTTCTTACTTCTTTCTTCATTCCCTCTTACTTCTTTCTTACTTCTTTCTTACTTCTTTCTTACTTCTTTCTTCATTCCCTCTTACTTCTTTCTTACTTCTTTCTTACTTCTTTCTTACTTTTTTCTTACTTCTTTCATACTTCTTTCTTACTTCTTTCTTTCTCCTTTCTTACTTCTTTCTTACTTCTTTCTTACTTCTTTCTTAATTCTTTCTTCTTTCTTTCTTACTTCTTTCTTACTTCTTTCTTACTTCTTTCTTACTTCTTTCTTGCTTCTTTCTTACTTCTTTCTTACTTCTTTCTTCATTCCTTCTTACTTCTTTCTTACTTCTTTCTTACTTCTTTATTACTTCTTTCTTACTTCTTTCTACATTCCTTCTTACTTCTTTCTTACTTCTTTCTTACTTCTTTATTACTTCTTTCTTACTTCTTTCTTACTTCTTTCATACTTCTTTCTTACTTCTTTCTTACTTCTTTCTTACTTCTTTGTTCTTTCTTTCTTTCTTCTTACTTTCTTCTTTCTTACTTCTTTCTTACTTCTTTCTTACTTCATTCTATCTTCTTTTTTTTTCTTTCTTACTTCTTTCTTACTTCTTTCTTACATCTTTCTTAACTCTTTCTTTCTTACTTCTTTCTTACTTCTTTCTTACTTCTTTCGTACTTCTTTCTTACTTCTTTCTTACTTCTTTGTTCTTTCTTTCTTTCTTCTTACTTTCTTCTTTCTTACTTCTTTCTTACTTCTTTCTTACTTCATTCTATCTTCTTTTTTCTTCTTTCTTACTTCTTTCTTACTTCTTTCTTTCTTCTTTCTTACTTCTTTCTTCTTTCTTTCTTACTTCTTTCTTACTTCTTTCTTACTTCTTTCTTCTTTCTTACTTATTTCTTACTTCTTTCTAACTTCTTTCTTACTTCTTTCTTCATTCCTTCTTACTTCTTTCTTACTTCTTTCTTTCTTCTTTCTTAATTCTTTCATACTTCTTTCTTACTTCATTCTTCTTTCTTTCTTACTTCTTTCTTACTTCTTTCTTACTTCTTTCTTACTTCTCTCTTACTTTTTTCTTCATTCCTTCTTACTTCTTTCTTTCTTCTTTCTTACTTCTTTCTTACTTCTTTCTTACTTCTTTCTTTCTTCTTTCTTTTTTCTTTCTTACTTCTTTCTTACTTCTTTCTTACTTCTTTCTTACTTCTTTGTTCTTTCTTTCTTTCTTCTTACTTTCTTCTTTCTTACTTCTTTCTTACTTCTTTCTTACTTCATTCTATCTTCTTTTTTCTTCTTTCTTACTTCTTTCTTACTTCTTTCTTACATCTTTCTTACTTCTTTCTTTCTTACTTCTTTCTTACTTCTTTCTTACTTCTTTCATACTTCTTTCTTTCTTCTTTCTTTCTTCTTTCTTCATTCCTTCTTACTTCTTTCTTTCTTCTTTCTTACTTCTTTCTTACTTCTTTCTTACTTCTTTCTTCTTTCTTTCTAAATTCTTTCTTACTTCTTTCTTCATTCCTTCTTACTTCTTTCTTACTTCTTTCTTACTTCTTTCTTACTTCTTTCATACTTCTTTCTTACTTCATTCTTCTTTCTTTCTTACTTCTTTCTTACTTCATTCTATCTTCTTTTTTCTTTCTTTCTTACTTCTTTCTTACTTCTTTCTTACTTCTTTCTTACTTCTTTGTTCTTTCTTTCTTTCTTCTTACTTTCTTCTTTCTTACTTCTTTCTTACTTCTTTCTTACTTCATTCTATCTTCTTTTTTCTTCTTTCTTACTTCATTCTTACTTCTTTCTTACATCTTTCTTACTTCTTTCTTTCTTACTTCTTACTTACTTCTTTCTTCATTCCTTCTTACTTATTTCTTACTTCTTTCTAACTTTTTCTTACTTCTTTCTTACTTCTTTCTAACTTCTTTCTTACTTCTTTCTTACTTCTTTTTTACTTCTTTCTTTCTTACTTCTTTCTTACTTCTTTCATACTTCTTTCTTTCTTCTTTCTTACTTCTTTCTTCATTCCTTCTTACTTCTTTCTTTCTTCTTTCTTTCTTCTTTCTTACTTCTTTCTTACTTCTTTCTTACATCTTTCTTACTTCTTTCTTTCTTACTTCTTTCTTACTTCTTTCTTACTTCTTTCGTACTTCTTTCTTACTTCTTTCTTACTTCTTTCTTACTTCTTTCTTACTTCTTTCATACTTCTTTCTTACTTCTTTCTTACTTCTTTCTTACTTCTTTGTTCTTTCTTTCTTTCTTCTTACTTTCTTCTTTCTTACTTCTTTCTTACTTCTTTCTTACTTCATTCTATCTTCTTTTTTCTTCTTTCTTACTTCTTTCTTACTTCTTTCTTTCTTCTTTCTTACTTCTTTCTTCATTCCTTCTTACTTCTTTCTTACTTCTTTCTTTCTTCTTTCTTACTTCTTTCTTACTTCTTTCTTCTTTCTTTCTTACTTCTTTCTTACTTCTTTCTTACTTCATTCTTACATCTTTCTTTATTCTTTCTTACTTCTTTCTTTCTTCTTTCTTCCTTCTTTCTTACTTCTTTCTTCATTCCCTCTTACTTCTTTCTTACTTCTTTCTTACTTCTTTCTTACTTCTTTCTTACTTCTCTCTTACTTTTTTCTTCATTCCTTCTTACTTCTTTCTTTCTTCTTTCTTACTTCTTTCTAACTTCTTTCTTACTTCTTTCTTACTTCTTTCTTTCTTACTTCTTTCTTACTTCTTTCTCACTTCTTTCATACTTCTTTCTTTCTTCTTTCTTTCTTCTTTCTTCATTCCTTCTTACTTCTTTCTTACTTCTTTCTTACTTCTTTCTTACTTCTTTCTTAATTCTCTCTTACTTTTTTCTTCATTCCTTCTTACTTCTTTTTACTTCTTTCTTTCTTCTTTCTTACTTCTTTCATACTTCTTTCTTACTTCATTCTTCTTTCTTTCTTACTTCTTTCTTACTTCTTTCTTACTTCTTTCTTACTTCTTTCTTACTTCTCTCTTACTTTTTTCTTCATTCCTTCTTACTTCTTTCTTTCTTCTTTCTTACTTCTTTCTTACTTCTTTCTTACTTCTTTCTTTCTTCTTTCTTTTTTCTTTCTTACTTCTTTCTTACTTCTTTCTTACTTCTTTCTTACTTCTTTGTTCTTTCTTTCTTTCTTCTTTCTTTCTTCTTTCTTACTTCTTTCTTTCTTCTTTCTTCTTTCTTTCTTACTTCTTTCTTACTTCTTTCTTACTTCTTTATTACTTCCTTCTCACTTCTTTCTTCTTTCTTACTTCTTTCTTTCTTCTTTCTTACTTCTTTCTTACTTCTTTCTTCTTTCTTTCTTACTTCTTTCTTACTTCTTTCTTACTTCTTTCTTACTTCTTTCTTCATTCCTTCTTACTTCTTTCTTTCTTCTTTCTTCTTTATTTCCTACTTCTTTCTTACTTCTTTCTTACTTCTTTCATACTTCTTTCTTTCTTCTTTCTTACTTCTTTCTTCATTCCTTCTTACTTCTTTCTTACTTCTTTCTTTCTTCTTTCTTCCTTCTTTCTTACTTCTTTCTTCATTCCCTCTTACTTCTTTCTTACTTCTTTCTTACTTTTTTCTTACTTCTTTCATACTTCTTTCTTACTTCTTTCTTTCTCCTTTCTTACTTCTTTCTTACTTCTTTCTTACTTCTTTCTTACTTCTTTCTTCATTCCTTCTTACTTCTTTCTTCTTTCTTACTTCTTTCTTACTTCTTTCTTACTTCTTTCTTACTTCTTTCATACTTCTTTCTTACTTCTTTCTTACTTCTTTCTTACTTCTTTGTTCTTTCTTTCTTTCTTCTTACTTTCTTCTTTCTTACTTCTTTCTTACTTCTTTCTTACTTCATTCTATCTTCTTTTTTCTTCTTTCTTACTTCTTTCTTACTTCTTTCTTACATCTTTCTTACTTCTTTCTTTCTTACTTCTTTCTTACTTCTTTCTTACTTCTTTCTTTCTTCTTTCTTACTTCTTTCTTACTTCTTTCTTCATTCCTTCTTACTTCTTTCTTACTTCTTTCTTACTTCTTCCTTCATTCCCTCTTATTTCTTTCTTACTTCTTTCTTACTTCTTTCTTACTTTTTTCTTACTTCTTTCATACTTCTTTCTTACTTATTTCTTTCTTCTTTCTTACTTCTTTCTTACTTCTTTCTTACTTCTTTCTTACTTCTTTCTTCTTTCTTTCTTACTTCTTTCTTACTTCTTTCTTACTTCTTTCTTACTTCTTTCTTCTTTCTTTCTTTCTTCTTTCTTCATTCCTTCTTACTTCTTTCTTACTTCTTTCTTAATTCTTTCTTACTTCTTTCTTTCTTCTTTCTTCTTTCTTTCTTCTTTCTTACTTCTTTCTTACTTCTTTCTTACTTCTTTCTTTCTTCTTTCTTACTTCTTTCATAATTCTTTCTTACTTATTTCTTACTTCTTTCTTACTTCTTTCTTCTTTCTTTCTTACTTCTTTCTTACTTCTTTCTTACTTATTTCTTACTTCTTTCTAACTTCTTTCTTTCTTACTTCTTTCTTACTTCTTTCTTCTTTCTTTCTTTCTTCTTTCTTTCTTCTTTCTTACTTCTTTCTTACTTCTATCTTACTTCTTTCTAACTTCTTTTTTCTTCTTTCTTACTTCTTTCTTACTTCTTTCTTACTTCTTTCTTACTTCTTTCTTACTTATTTCTTACTTCTTTCTAACTTCTTTCTTACTTCTTTCTTCATTCCTTCTTACTTCTTTCATACTTCTTTCTTTCTTCTTTCTTACTTCTTTCATACTTCTTTCTTACTTCATTCTTCTTTCTTTCTTACTTCTTTCTTACTTCTTTCTTAATTCTTTCTTACTTCTTTCTTAATTCTCTCTTACTTTTTTCTTCATTCCTTCTTACTTCTTTCTTTCTTCTTTCTTACTTCTTTCTTACTTCTTTCTTACTTCTTTCTTTCTTCTTTCTTTTTTCTTTCTTACTTCTTTCTTACTTCTTTCTTACTTCTTTCTTACTTCTTTGTTCTTTCTTTCTTTCTTCTTACTTTCTTCTTTCTTACTTCTTTCTTACTTCTTTCTTACTTCATTCTATCTTCTTTTTTCTTCTTTCTTACTTCTTTCTTACTTCTTTCTTACATCTTTCTTACTTCTTTCTTTCTTACTTCTTTCTTACTTCTTTCTTACTTCTTTCTAACTTATTTCTTACTTCTTTCTAACTTTTCCTTACTTCTTTCTTACTTCTTTCTAACTTCTTTCTTACTTCTTTCTTACTTCTTTCTTTCTTACTTCTTTCTTACTTCTTTCTTACTTCTTTCATACTTCTTTCTTTCTTCTTTCTTACTTCTTTCTTACTTCTTTCTTACTTCTTTCTTCTTTCTTTCTAAATTATTTCTTACTTCTTTCTTCATTCCTTCTTACTTCTTTCTTACTTCTTTCTTTCTTCTTTCTTACTTCTTTCATACTTCTTTCTTACTTCATTCTTCTTTCTTTCTTACTTCTTTCTTACTTCATTCTATCTTCTTTTTTCTTTCTTTCTTACTTCTTTCTTACTTCTTTCTTACTTCTTTCTTACTTCTTTGTTCTTTCTTTCTTTCTTCTTACTTTCTTCTTTCTTACTTCTTTCTTACTTCTTTCTTACTTCATTCTATCTTCTTTTTTCTTCTTTCTTACTTCATTCTTACTTCTTTCTTACATCTTTCTTACTTCTTTCTTTCTTACTTCTTACTTACTTCTTTCTTACTTCTTTCTTACTTATTTCTTACTTCTTTCTAACTTCTTTCTTACTTCTTTCTTACTTCTTTTTTACTTCTTTCTTTCTTACTTCTTTCTTACTTCTTTCATACTTCTTTCTTTCTTCTTTCTTACTTCTTTCTTCATTCCTTCTTACTTCTTTCTTTCTTCTTTCTTACTTCTTTCTTACTTCTTTCTTACTTCTTTCTTACTTTTTTCTTTCTTCTTTCTTACTTCTTTCTTTCTTCTTTCTTCTTTCTTTCTTACTTCTTTCTTTCTTCTTTCTTACTTCTTTCTTCATTCCTTCTTACTTCTTTCTTACTTCTTTCTTTATTCTTTCTTACTTCTTTCTTACTTCTTTCTTCTTTCTTTCTTACTTCTTTCTTACTTCTTTCTTACATCTTCCTTTATTCTTTCTTACTTCTTTCTTTCTTCTTTCTTCCTTCTTTCTTACTTCTTTCTTCATTCCCTCTTACTTCTTTCTTACTTCTTTCTTACTTCTTTCTTACTTCTTTCTTCATTCCCTCTTACTTCTTTCTTACTTCTTTCTTACTTCTTTCTTACTTTTTTCTTACTTCTTTCATACTTCTTTCTTACTTCTTTCTTTCTTCTTTCTTACTTCTTTCTTACTTCTTTCTTACTTCTTTCTTACTTCTTTCTTCTTTCTTTCTTACTTCTTTCTTACTTCTTTCTTACTTCTTTCTTACTTCTTTCTTACTTCTTTCTTACTTCTTTCTTCATTCCTTCTTACTTCTTTCTTACTTCTTTCTTACTTCTTTCTTACTTCTTTCTTACTTCTTTCTTACTTCTTTCTTCATTCCTTCTTACTTCTTTCTTACTTCTTTCTTACTTCTTTCTTACTTCTTTCTTTCTTCTTTCTTACTTCTTTCATACTTCTTTCTTACTTCTTTCTTACTTCTTTCTTACTTCTTTGTTCTTTCTTTCTTCTTACTTTATTCTTTCTTACTTCTTTCTTACTTCTTTCTTACTTCATTCTATCTTCTTTTTTCTTCTTTCTTACTTCTTTCTTACTTCTTTCTTACATCTTTCTTACTTCTTTCTTTCTTACTTCTTTCTTACTTCTTTCTTACTTATTTCTTACTTATTTCTTACTTCTTTCTAACTTTTTCTTACTTCTTTCTTACTTCTTTCTAACTTCTTTCTTACTTCTTTCTTACTTCTTTCTTACTTCTTTCTTTCTTACTTCTCTCTTACTTCTTTCATACTTCTTTCTTTCTTCTTTCTTACTTCTTTCTTCATTCCTTCTTACTTCTTTCTTTCTTCTTTATTACTTCTTTCTTACTTCTTTCTTCTTTCTTTCTAAATTCTTTCTTACTTCTTTCTTCATTCCTTCTTACTTCTTTCTTACTTCTTTCTTTCTTCTTTCTTACTTCTTTCATACTTCTTTCTTACTTCATTCTTCTTTCTTTATTACTTCTTTCTTACTTCTTTCTTACTTCTTTCTTACTTCTTTCTTACTTCTTTCTTTCTTCTTTCTTCTTTCTTTCTTACTTCTTTCTTACTTCTTTCTTACTTCTTTGTTCTTTCTTTCTTTCTTCTTACTTTCTTCTTTCTTACTTCTTTCTTCTTTCTTACTTCATTCTATCTTCTTTTTTCTTCTTTCTTACTTCTTTCTTACTTCTTTCTTACATCTTTCTTACTTCTTTCTTACTTCTTTCTTACTTCTTTCTTACTTATTTCTTACTACTTTCTAACTTTTTCTTACTTCTTTCTTACTTCTTTCTAACTTCTTTCTTACTTCTTTCTTACTTCTTTCTTACTTCTTTCTTACTTCTTTCTTTCTTACTTCTTTCTTACTTCTTTCATACTTCTTTCTTTCTTCTTTCTTACTTCTTTCTTCATTCCTTCTTACTTCTTTCTTTCTTCTTTCTTACTTCTTTCTTACTTCTTTCTTCTTTCTTTCTTACTTCTTTCTTACTTCTTTATTACTTCCTTCTTCTTTCTTTCTTCTTTCTTACTTCTTTCTTTCTTCTTTCTTACTTCTTTCTTACTTCTTTCTTCATTCCTTCTTACTTCTTTCTTAATTCTTTCTAACTTCTTTCTTTCTTCTTTCTTACTTCTTTCTTCATTCCTTCTTACTTCTTTCTTACTTCTTTCTTTCTTCTTTCTTACTTCTTTCTTACTTCTTTCTTCTTTCTTTCTTACTTCTTTCTTACTTCTTTCTTACTTCTTTCTTTCTTCTTTCTTACTTCTTTCTTTCTTCTTTCTTCCTTCTTTCTTACTTCTTTCTTCATTCCCTCTTACTTCTTTCTTACTTCTTTCTTACTTTTTTCTTACTTCTTTCATACTTCTTTCTTACTTCTTTCTTTCTTCTTTCTTACTTCTTTCTTACTTCTTTCTTACTTCTTTCTTACTTCTTTCTTACTTCTTTCTTACTTCTTTCTTTCTTCTTTCTTTCTTCTTTCTTCTTTCTTTCTTACTTCTTTCTTTGTTCTTTCTTACTTCTTTCTTACTTTTTTCTTACTTCTTTCATACTTCTTTCTTACTTCTTTCTTTCTTCTTTCTTACTTCTTTCTTACTTCTTTCTTACTTCTTTCTTACTTCTTTCTTACTTCTTTATTACTTCTTTCTTTCTTCTTTCTTTCTTCTTTCTTCTTTCTTTCTTACTTCTTTCTTAATTCTTTCTTACTTCTTTCTTACTTCTTTCTTACTTCTTTCTTACTTCTTTCTTACTTCTTTCTTACTTCTTTCTTACTTCTTTCTTCATTCCTTCTTACTTCTTTCTTACTTCTTTCTTACTTCTTTCTTACTTCTTCCTTCTTTCTTTCTTACTTCTTTCTTACTTCTTTCTTACTTCTTTCTTACTTCTTTCTTCATTCCTTCTTACTTCTTTCTTACTTCTTTCTTCATTCCTTCTTACTTCTTTCTTACTTCTTTCTTACTTCTTTCTTTCTTCTTTCTTCTTTATTTCTTACTTCTTTCCTACTTCTTTCTTACTTCTTTCTTTCTTCTTTCTTCTTTCATACTTCTTTCTTACTTATTTCTTACTTCTTTCTTACTTCTTTCTTCTTTCTTTCTTACTTCTTTCTTACTTCTTTCTTACTTATTTCTTACTTCTTTCTAACTTCTTTCTTTCTTACTTCTTTCTTACTTCTTTCATACTTCTTTCTTTCTTCTTTCTTACTTCTTTCTTCATTCCTTCTTACTTATTTCTAACTTCTTTCTTACTGCTTTCTTCATTCCTTCTTACTTCTTTCTTACTTCTTTCTTTCTTCTTTCTTACTTCTTTCATACTTCTTTCTTACTTCTCTCTTACTTCTTTCTTCTTTCTTTCTTCTTTCTTACTTCTTTCTTACTTCTTTCTTACTTCTTTCTTACTTCTTTCTTACTTCTTTCTTACTTCTTTCTTACTTCTTTCTTACTTCTTTCTTCTTTCTTCTTTCTTTCTTACTTCTTTCTTACTTCTTTCTTTCTTCTTCCTTTCTTCTTTCTTCTTTCTTTCTTACTTCTTTCATAGTTCTTTCTTACTTCTTTCTTACTTCTTTCTTACTTCTTTCTTCTTTCTTTCTTACTTCTTTCTTACTTATTTCTTACTTCTTTCTAACTAATTTTTTCTTCTTTCTTACTTCTTTCTTACTTCTTTCTTACTTCTTTCTTACTTCTTTCTTCTTTCTTTCTTACTTCTTTCTTACTTCTTTCTTACTTCTTTCTAATTTCTTTCTCACTTCTTTCTTACTTCTTTCTTACTTCTTTCTTCTTCCTTTCTTACTTCTTTCTTACTTCTTTCTTACTTCATTCTTACTTCTGTCTTACATCTTTCTTACTTCTGTCTTTCTTACTTCTTTCTTACTTCTTTCTTGCTTCTTTCTTACTTATTTCTTACTTCTTTCTAACTTTTTCTTACTTCTTTCTTACTTCTTTCTAACTTCTTTCTTACTTCTTTCTTACTTCTTTCTTACTTCTTTCTTTCTTACTTCTTTCTTACTTCTTTCATACTTCTTTCTTTCTTCTTTCTTACTTCTTTCTTCATTCCTTCTTAATTCTTTCTTTCTTCTTTCTTACTTCTTTCTTACTTCTTTCTTCTTTCTTTCTTACTTCTTTCTTACTTCTTTATTACTTCCTTCTTACTTCTTTCTTTCTTCTTTCTTACTTCTTTCTTTCTTCTTTCTTACTTCTTTCTTACTTCTTTCTTCATTCCTTCTTACTTCTTTCTTACTTCTTTCTTCATTCCTTCTTACTTCTTTCTTACTTCTTTCTTACTTCTTTCTTACTTCTTTCTTACTTCTTTCTTACTTCTTTCTTCATTCTTCTTACTTCTTTCTTACTTCTTTCTTACTTCTTTCTTACTTCTTTCTTTCTTCTTTCTTCTTTATTTCTTACGTCTTTCTTACTTCTTTCTTACTTGTTTCTTACTTCCTAACTTCTTTCTTTCTTACTTCTTCATTTCTTCTTTCATACTTCTTTCTTTCTTCTTTCTTACTTCTTTCTTCATTCCTTCTTAATTATTTCTAACTTCTTTCTTACTTCTTTCTTCATTCCTTCTTACTTCTTTCTTACTTCTTTCTTCATTCCTTTTTACTTCTTTCTTACTTCTTTCTTACTTCTTTCTTACTTCTTTCTTTCTTCTTTCTTCTTTCTTTCTTACTTCTTTCTTACTTCTTTCTTACTTCTTTCTTACTTCTTTCTTTCTTCTTTCTTTCTTCTTTCTTCTTTCTTTCTTACTTCTTTCTTAGTTCTTTCTTACTTCTTTCTTACTTCTTTCTTACTTCTTTCTTCTTTCTTTCTTACTTCTTTCTTACTTATTTCTTACTTCTTTCTAACTACTTTTTTCTTCTTTCTTACTTCTTTCTTACTTCTTTATTACTTCTTTATTACTTCTTTCTTCTTTCTTCCTTACTTCTTTCTTACTTCTTTCTTACTTCTTTCTAATATCTTTCTCACTTCTTTCTTACTTCTTTCTTACTTCTTTCTTACTTCTTTCTTACTTCTTTCTTACTTCTTTTTTACTTCTTTCTTTCTTACTTCTTTCTTACTTCTTTCATACTTCTTTCTTTCTTCTTTCTTACTTCTTTCTTCATTCCTTCTTACTTCTTTCTTTCTTCTTTCTTACTTCTTTCTTACTTCTTTCTTACTTCTTTCTTACTTTTTTCTTTCTTCTTTCTTACTTCTTTCTTTCTTCTTTCTTCTTTCTTTCTTACTTCTTTCTTTCTTCTTTCTTACTTCTTTCTTCATTCCTTCTTACTTCTTTCTTACTTCTTTCTTTATTCTTTCTTACTTCTTTCTTACTTCTTTCTTCTTTCTTTCTTACTTCTTTCTTACTTCTTTCTTACATCTTCCTTTATTCTTTCTTACTTCTTTCTTTCTTCTTTCTTCCTTCTTTCTTACTTCTTTCTTCATTCCCTCTTACTTCTTTCTTACTTCTTTCTTACTTCTTTCTTACTTCTTTCTTCATTCCCTCTTACTTCTTTCTTACTTCTTTCTTACTTCTTTCTTACTTTTTTCTTACTTCTTTCATACTTCTTTCTTACTTCTTTCTTTCTTCTTTCTTACTTCTTTCTTACTTCTTTCTTACTTCTTTCTTACTTCTTTCTTCTTTCTTTCTTACTTCTTTCTTACTTCTTTCTTACTTCTTTCTTACTTCTTTCTTACTTCTTTCTTACTTCTTTCTTCATTCCTTCTTACTTCTTTCTTACTTCTTTCTTACTTCTTTCTTACTTCTTTCTTACTTCTTTCTTACTTCTTTCTTCATTCCTTCTTACTTCTTTCTTACTTCTTTCTTACTTCTTTCTTACTTCTTTCTTTCTTCTTTCTTACTTCTTTCATACTTCTTTCTTACTTCTTTCTTACTTCTTTCTTACTTCTTTGTTCTTTCTTTCTTCTTACTTTATTCTTTCTTACTTCTTTCTTACTTCTTTCTTACTTCATTCTATCTTCTTTTTTCTTCTTTCTTACTTCTTTCTTACTTCTTTCTTACATCTTTCTTACTTCTTTCTTTCTTACTTCTTTCTTACTTCTTTCTTACTTATTTCTTACTTATTTCTTACTTCTTTCTAACTTTTTCTTACTTCTTTCTTACTTCTTTCTAACTTCTTTCTTACTTCTTTCTTACTTCTTTCTTACTTCTTTCTTTCTTACTTCTCTCTTACTTCTTTCATACTTCTTTCTTTCTTCTTTCTTACTTCTTTCTTCATTCCTTCTTACTTCTTTCTTTCTTCTTTATTACTTCTTTCTTACTTCTTTCTTCTTTCTTTCTAAATTCTTTCTTACTTCTTTCTTCATTCCTTCTTACTTCTTTCTTACTTCTTTCTTTCTTCTTTCTTACTTCTTTCATACTTCTTTCTTACTTCATTCTTCTTTCTTTATTACTTCTTTCTTACTTCTTTCTTACTTCTTTCTTACTTCTTTCTTACTTCTTTCTTTCTTCTTTCTTCTTTCTTTCTTACTTCTTTCTTACTTCTTTCTTACTTCTTTGTTCTTTCTTTCTTTCTTCTTACTTTCTTCTTTCTTACTTCTTTCTTCTTTCTTACTTCATTCTATCTTCTTTTTTCTTCTTTCTTACTTCTTTCTTACTTCTTTCTTACATCTTTCTTACTTCTTTCTTTCTTACTTCTTTCTTACTTCTTTCTTACTTCTTTCTTACTTATTTCTTACTACTTTCTAACTTTTTCTTACTTCTTTCTTACTTCTTTCTAACTTCTTTCTTACTTCTTTCTTACTTCTTTCTTACTTCTTTCTTACTTCTTTCTTTCTTACTTCTTTCTTACTTCTTTCATACTTCTTTCTTTCTTCTTTCTTACTTCTTTCTTCATTCCTTCTTACTTCTTTCTTCTTTCTTACTTCTTTCTTACTTCTTTCTTCTTTCTTTCTTACTTCTTTCTTACTTCTTTATTACTTCCTTCTTCTTTCTTTCTTCTTTCTTACTTCTTTCTTTCTTCTTTCTTACTTCTTTCTTACTTCTTTCTTCATTCCTTCTTACTTCTTTCTTAATTCTTTCTAACTTCTTTCTTTCTTCTTTCTTACTTCTTTCTTCATTCCTTCTTACTTCTTTCTTACTTCTTTCTTTCTTCTTTCTTACTTCTTTCTTACTTCTTTCTTCTTTCTTTCTTACTTCTTTCTTACTTCTTTCTTACTTCTTTCTTACATCTTTCTTTCTTCTTTCTTACTTCTTTCTTTCTTCTTTCTTCCTTCTTTCTTACTTCTTTCTTCATTCCCTCTTACTTCTTTCTTACTTCTTTCTTACTTTTTCTTACTTCTTTAATACTTCTTTCTTACTTCTTTCTTTCTTCTTTCTTACTTCTTTCTTACTTCTTTCTTACTTCTTTCTTACTTCTTTCTTACTTCTTTCTTACTTCTTTCTTTCTTCTTTCTTTCTTCTTTCTTCTTTCTTTCTTACTTCTTTCTTTGTTCTTTCTTACTTCTTTCTTACTTTTTTCTTACTTCTTTCATACTTCTTTCTTACTTCTTTCTTTCTTCTTTCTTACTTCTTTCTTACTTCTTTCTTACTTCTTTCTTACTTCTTTCTTACTTCTTTATTACTTCTTTCTTTCTTCTTTCTTTCTTCTTTCTTCTTTCTTTCTTACTTCTTTCTTAATTCTTTCTTACTTCTTTCTTACTTCTTTCTTACTTCTTTCTTACTTCTTTCTTACTTCTTTCTTACTTCTTTCTTACTTCTTTCTTCATTCCTTCTTACTTCTTTCTTACTTCTTTCTTACTTCTTTCTTACTTCTTCCTTCTTTCTTTCTTACTTCTTTCTTACTTCTTTCTTACTTCTTTCTTACTTCTTTCTTCATTCCTTCTTACTTCTTTCTTACTTCTTTCTTCATTCCTTCTTACTTCTTTCTTACTTCTTTCTTACTTCTTTCTTTCTTCTTTCTTCTTTATTTCTTACTTCTTTCCTACTTCTTTCTTACTTCTTTCTTTCTTCTTTCTTCTTTCATACTTCTTTCTTACTTATTTCTTACTTCTTTCTTACTTCTTTCTTCTTTCTTTCTTACTTCTTTCTTACTTCTTTCTTACTTATTTCTTACTTCTTTCTAACTACTTTCTTTCTTACTTCTTTCTTACTTCTTTCATACTTCTTTCTTTCTTCTTTCTTACTTCTTTCTTCATTCCTTCTTACTTATTTCTAACTTCTTTCTTACTGCTTTCTTCATTCCTTCTTACTTCTCTCTTACTTCTTTCTTCTTTCTTTCTTCTTTCTTACTTCTTTCTTACTTCTTTCTTACTTCTTTCTTACTTCTTTCTTACTTCTTTCTTACTTCTTTCTTACTTCTTTCTTACTTCTTTCTTCTTTCTTCTTTCTTTCTTACTTCTTTCTTACTTCTTTCTTACTTCTTTCTTACTTCTTTCTTACTTCTTTCTTTCTTCTTCCTTTCTTCTTTCTTCTTTCTTTCTTACTTCTTTCATAGTTCTTTCTTACTTCTTTCTTACTTCTTTCTTACTTCTTTCTTCTTTCTTTCTTACTTCTTTCTTACTTATTTCTTACTTCTTTCTAACTAATTTTTTCTTCTTTCTTACTTCTTTCTTACTTCTTTCTTACTTCTTTCTTACTTCTTTCTTCTTTCTTTCTTACTTCTTTCTTACTTCTTTCTTACTTCTTTCTAATTTCTTTCTCACTTCTTTCTTACTTCTTTCTTACTTCTTTCTTCTTCCTTTCTTACTTCTTTCTTACTTCTTTCTTACTTCATTCTTACTTCTGTCTTACATCTTTCTTACTTCTGTCTTTCTTACTTCTTTCTTACTTCTTTCTTGCTTCTTTCTTACTTATTTCTTACTTCTTTCTAACTTTTTCTTACTTCTTTCTTACTTCTTTCTAACTTCTTTCTTACTTCTTTCTTACTTCTTTCTTACTTCTTTCTTTCTTACTTCTTTCTTACTTCTTTCATACTTCTTTCTTTCTTCTTTCTTACTTCTTTCTTCATTCCTTCTTAATTCTTTCTTTCTTCTTTCTTACTTCTTTCTTACTTCTTTCTTCTTTCTTTCTTACTTCTTTCTTACTTCTTTATTACTTCCTTCTTACTTCTTTCTTTCTTCTTTCTTACTTCTTTCTTTCTTCTTTCTTACTTCTTTCTTACTTCTTTCTTCATTCCTTCTTACTTCTTTCTTACTTCTTTCTTCATTCCTTCTTACTTCTTTCTTACTTCTTTCTTACTTCTTTCTTACTTGTTTCTTACTTCTTTCTTTCTTCTTTCTTCTTTCATACTTCTTTCTTACTTATTTCTTACTTCTTTCTTACTTCTTTCTTCTTTCTTTCTTACTTCTTTCTTACTTCTTTCTTACTTATTTCTTACTTCTTTCTAACTTCTTTCTTTCTTACTTCTTCATTTCTTCTTTCATACTTCTTTCTTTCTTCTTTCTTACTTCTTTCTTCATTCCTTCTTAATTATTTCTAACTTCTTTCTTACTTCTTTCTTCATTCCTTCTTACTTCTTTCTTACTTCTTTCTTCATTCCTTTTTACTTCTTTCTTACTTCTTTCTTACTTCTTTCTTACTTCTTTCTTTCTTCTTTCTTCTTTCTTTCTTACTTCTTTCTTACTTCTTTCTTACTTCTTTCTTACTTCTTTCTTTCTTCTTTCTTTCTTCTTTCTTCTTTCTTTCTTACTTCTTTCTTAGTTCTTTCTTACTTCTTTCTTACTTCTTTCTTACTTCTTTCTTCTTTCTTTCTTACTTCTTTCTTACTTATTTCTTACTTCTTTCTAACTACTTTTTTCTTCTTTCTTACTTCTTTCTTACTTCTTTATTACTTCTTTATTACTTCTTTCTTCTTTCTTCCTTACTTCTTTCTTACTTCTTTCTTACTTCTTTCTAATATCTTTCTCACTTCTTTCTTACTTCTTTCTTACTTCTTTCTTACTTCTTTCTTACTTCTTTCTTACTTCTTTCTTACTTCTTTCTTACTTCTTTCTTCTTTCTTTCTTACTTATTTCTTACTTCTTTAATACTTCTTTCTTACTTCTTTCTTCTTCCTTTCTTACTTCTTTCTTACTTCTTTCTTACTTCTTTCTTACTTCTGTCTTACATCTTTCTTACTTCTGTCTTTCTTACTTCTTTCTTACTTCTTTCTTACTTATTTCTTACTTCTTTCTAACTTTTTCTTACTTCTTTCTTACTTCTTTCTAACTTCTTTCTTACTTCTTTCTTACTTCTTTCTTACTTCTTTCTTTCTTACTTCTTTCTTACTTCTTTCATACTTCTTTCTTTCTTCTTTCTTACTTCTTTCTTCATTCCTTCTTACTTCTTTCTTTCTTCTTTCTTACTTCTTTCTTACTTCTTTCTTCTTTCTTTCTTACTTCTTTCTTACTTCTTTATTACTTCCTTCTTACTTCTTTCTTTCTTCTTTCTTACTTCTTTCTTTCTTCTTTCTTACTTCTTTCTTACTTCTTTCTTCATTCCTTCTTACTTCTTTCTTACTTCTTTCTTACTTCTTTCTTACCTCTTTCTTACTTCTTTCTTACTTCTTTCTTTCTTCTTTCTTACTTCTTTCTTCATTCCTTCTTACTTCTTTCTTACTTCTTTCTTTCTTCTTTCTTACTTCTTTCTTACTTCTTTCTTCTTTCTTTCTTACCTCTTTCTTACTTCTTTCTTACTTCTTTCTTACTTCTTTCTTACTTCTTTCTTACTTCTTTCTTCATTCCTTTTTACTTCTTTCTTACTTCTTTCTTACTTCTTTCTTACTTCTTTCTTTCTTCTTTCTTCTTTCTTTCTTACTTCTTTCTTACTTCTTTCTTACTTCTTTCTTACTTCTTTCTTTCTTCTTTCTTTCTTCTTTCTTCTTTCTTCTTTCTTTCTTACTTCTTTCTTAGTTCTTTCTTACTTCTTTCTTACTTCTTTCTTACTTCTTTCTTCTTTCTTTCTCACTTCTTTCTTACTTATTTCTTACTTCTTTCTAACTACTTTTTTCTTCTTTCTTACTTCTTTCTTACTTCTTTATTACTTCTTTCTTCTTTCTTTCTTCTTTCTTTCTTACTTCTTTCTTACTTCTTTCTAATATCTTTCTCACTTCTTTCTTACTTCTTTCTTACTTCTTTCTTACTTCTTTCTTACTTCTTTCTTACTTCTTTCTTACTTCTTTCTTCTTTCTTTCTTACTTATTTCTTACATCTTTAATACTTCTTTCTTACTTCTTTCTTCTTCCTTTCTTACTTCTTTCTTACTTCTTTCT
Organism: Columba livia; assembly: GCF_036013475.1. NCBI lineage: Eukaryota > Metazoa > Chordata > Aves > Columbiformes > Columbidae > Columba > Columba livia. Next base: position 135,586 of record NW_027043280.1, read on the forward strand.
TACTTCTTTCTTACTTCTGTCTTACATCTTTCTTACTTCTGTCTTTCTTACTTCTTTCTTACTTCTTTCTTACTTATTTCTTACTTCTTTCTAACTTTTTCTTACTTCTTTCTTACTTCTTTCTAACTTCTTTCTTACTTCTTTCTTACTTCTTTCTTACTTCTTTCTTTCTTACTTCTTTCTTACTTCTTTCATACTTCTTTCTTTCTTCTTTCTTACTTCTTTCTTCATTCCTTCTTACTTCTTTCTTTCTTCTTTCTTACTTCTTTCTTACTTCTTTCTTCTTTCTTTCTTACTTCTTTCTTACTTCTTTATTACTTCCTTCTTACTTCTTTCTTTCTTCTTTCTTACTTCTTTCTTTCTTCTTTCTTACTTCTTTCTTACTTCTTTCTTCATTCCTTCTTACTTCTTTCTTACTTCTTTCTTACTTCTTTCTTACCTCTTTCTTACTTCTTTCTTACTTCTTTCTTACTTCTTTCTTACTTCTTTCTTTCTTCTTTCTTTCTTTCTTACTTCTTTCTTACTCCTTTCTTACTTCTTTCATACTTCTTTCTTTCTTCTTTCTTACTTCTTTCTTCATTCCTTCTTACTTCTTTCTTACTTCTTTCTTACTTCTTTCTTCATTCCTTTTTACTTCTTTCTTACTTCTTTCTTACTTCTTTCTTTCTTCTTTCTTCTTTCTTTCCTACTTCTTTCTTACTTCTTTCTTACTTCTTTCTTACTTCTTACTTTCTTCTTTCTTACTTCTTTCTTTCTTCTTTCTTACTTCTTTCATACTTCTTTCTTACTTATTTCTTACTTCTTTCTTACTTCTTTGTTCTTTCTTTCTTACTTCTTTCTTAGTTCTTTCTTACTTCTTTCTTACTTCTTTCTAACTTCTTTCTTTCTTACTTCTTTCTTACTTCTTTCATAGTTCTTTCTTTCTTCTTTCTTACTTCTTTCTTCATTCCTTCTTACTTATTTCTAACTTCTTTCTTACTTCTTTCTTCATTCCTTCTTACTTTTTTCTTACTTCTTTCTTTCCTCTTTCTTACTTCTTTCATACTTCTTTCTTACTTTTTTCTTACTTCTTTCTTCTTTCTTTCTTCTTTCTTACTTCTTTCTTACTTCTTTCTTCTTTCTTATTTCTTTCTTACTTCTTTCTTACTTCTTTCTTACTTCTTTCTTACTTCTTTCTTACTTCTTTCTTCTTTCTTTCTTACTTCTTTCTTACTTCTTTCTTCTTTCTTACTTCTTTCTTACTTCTTTCTTCATTCCTTCTTACTTCTTTCTTTCTTCTTTCTTACTTCTTTCTTACTTCTTTCTTCTTTCTTTCTTACTTCTTTCTTACTTCTTTATTACTTCCTTCTTACTTCTTTCTTTCTTCTTTCTTACTTCTTTCTTTCTTCTTTCTTACTTCTTTCTTACTTCTTTCTTCATTCCTTCTTACTTCTTTCTTACTTCTTTCTTACTTCTTTCTTACCTCTTTCTTACTTCTTTCTTACTTCTTTCTTACTTCTTTCTTACTTCTTTCTTACTTCTTTCTTACTTCTTTCTTACGTCTTTCTTACTTCTTTCTTACTTCTTTCTTACTTCTTTCTTTCTTCTTTCTTTCTTCTTTCTTACTTCTTTCTTACTTCTTTCTTACTTCTTTCTTACTTCTTTCATACTTCTTTCTTTCTTCTTTCTTACTTCTTTCTTCATTCCTTCTTACTTCTTTCTTACTTCTTTCTTCCTTCTTTCTTACTTCTTTCTTACTTCTTTCTTCTTTCTTTCTTACTTCTTTCTTACTTCTTTCTTACTTCTTTCTTACTTCTTTCTTACTTCTTTCTTCTTTCTTTCTTACTTCTTTCTTACTTCTTTCTTACTTATTTCTTACTTCATTCTAACTTCTTTCTTACTTCTTTCTTACTTCTTTCTTCTTTCTTTCTTTCTTCTTTCTTACTTCTTTCTTACTTCTTTCTTACTTCTTTCTTACTTCTTTCATACTTCTTTCTTTCTTCTTTCTTACTTCTTTCTTCATTCCTTCTTACTTCTTTCATACTTCTTTCTTCCTTCTTTCTTACTTCTTTCTTACTTCTTTCTTCTTTCTTTCTTACTTCTTTCTTACTTCTTTCTTACTTCTTTCTTACTTCTTTCTTACTTCTTTCTTCTTTCTTTCTTACTTCTTTCTTACTTCTTTCTTACTTATTTCTTACTTCTTTCTAACTTCTTTCTTACTTCTTTCTTACTTCTTTCTTCTTTCTTTCTTACTTCTTTCTTACTTCTTTCTTACTTCTTTCTTACTTCTTTCTTACTTCTTTCATACTTCTTTCTTTCTTCTTTCTTACTTCTTTCTTCATTCCTTCTTACTTCTTTCTTACTTCTTTCTTCCTTCTTTCTTACTTCTTTCTTACTTCTTTCTTCTTTCTTTCTTACTTCTTTCTTACTTCTTTCTTACTTCTTTCTTACTTCTTTCTTACTTCTTTCTTTCTTCTTTCTTACTTCTTTCTTACTTCTTTCTTACTTCTTTCTTCTTTCTTTCTTACTTCTTTCTTACTTCTTTCTTACTTCTTTCTTACTTCTTTCTTACTTCTTTCTTACTTCTTCATTCCTTCTTACTTCTTTCTTACTTCTTTCTTACTTCTTTCTTACTTCTTTCTTTCTTCTTTCTTCTTTCTTTCTTACTTCTTTCTTACTTCTTTCTAACTTCTTTCTTACTTCTTTCTTCTTTCTTTCTTACTTCTTTCTTACTTCTTTCTTACTTCTTTCTTACTTCTTTCTTACTTCTTTCTTACTTCTTTCTTAATTCTTTCTTACTTCTTTCTTCTTTCTTTCTTACTTCTTTCTTACTTCTATCTTACTTCTGTCTTACATCTTTCTTACTTCTGTCTTTCTTACTTCTTTCTTACTTCTTTCTTACTTATTTCTTACTTCTTTCTAACTTTTTCTTACTTCTTTCTTACTTCTTTCTAACTTCTTTCTTACTTCTTTCTTACTTCTTTCTTACTTCTTTCTTTCTTACTTCTTTCTTACTTCTTTCATACTTCTTTCTTTCTTCTTTCTTACTTCTTTCTTCATTCCTTCTTACTTCTTTCTTTCTTCTTTCTTACTTCTTTCTTACTTCTTTCTTCTTTCTTTCTTACTTCTTTCTTACTTCTTTATTACTTCCTTCTTACTTCTTTCTTTCTTCTTTCTTACTTCTTTCTTTCTTCTTTCTTACTTCTTTCTTACTTCTTTCTTCATTCCTTCTTACTTCTTTCTTACTTCTTTCTTACTTCTTTCTTACCTCTTTCTTACTTCTTTCTTACTTCTTTCTTACTTCTTTCTTACTTCTTTCTTTCTTCTTTCTTTCTTTCTTACTTCTTTCTTACTTCTTTCTTACTTCTTTCTTACTTCTTTCTTACTTCTTTCTTTCTTCTTTCTTACTTCTTTCTTCATTCCTTCTTACTTCTTTCTTACTTCTTTCTTACTTCTTTCTTCATTCCTTTTTACTTCTTTCTTACTTCTTTCTTACTTCTTACTTTCTTCTTTCTTTCTTCTTTGTTCTTTCTTTCTTACTTCTTTCTTAGTTCTTTCTTACTTTTTTCTTACTTCTTTCTTTCTTCTTTCTTACTTCTTTCATACTTCTTTCTTACTTATTTCTTAATTCTTTCTTACTTCTTTCTTCTTTCTTTCTTACTTCTTTCTTACTTATTTCTTACTTCTTTCTAACTTCTTTCTTTCTTACTTCTTTCTTATTCTTTCATAGTTCTTTCTTTCTTCTTTCTTACTTCTTTCTTCATTCCTTCTTACTTATTTCTAACTTCTTTCTTACTTCTTTCTTCATTCCTTCTTACTTTTTTCTTACTTCTTTCTTTCCTCTTTCTTACTTCTTTCATACTTCTTTCTTACTTTTTTCTTACTTCTTTCTTCTTTCTTTCTTCTTTCTTACTTCTTTCTTTCTTCTTTCTTCTTTCTTACTTCTTTCTTACTTCTTTCTTACTTCTTTCTTACTTCTTTCTTACTTCTTTCTTCTTTCTTTCTTACTTCTTTCTTACTTCTTTGTTACTTCTTTCTTACTTCTTTCTTACTTCTTTCTTCATTCCTTTTTACTTCTTTCTTACTTCTTTCTTACTTCTTTCTTTCTTCTTTCTTTCTTCTTTCTTTCTTCTTTCTTCTTTTTTTCTTACTTCTTTCTTACTTCTTTCTAACTTCTTTCTAACTTCTTTCTTACTTCTTTCTTCTTTCTTTCTTACTTCTTTCTTACTTCTTTCTTACTTCTTTCTAACTACTTTTTTCTTCTTTCTTACTTCTTTCTTACTTCTTTCTTACTTCTTTCTTACTTCTTTCTTACTTCTTTCTTACTTCTTTCTAACTTTTTCTTACTTCTGTCTTACTTCTTCCTTACTTATTTCTTACTTCTTTCTAACATTTTCTTACTTCTTTCTTACTTCTTTCTAACTTCATTCTTACTTCTTTCTTACTTCTTTCTTACTTCTTTCTTTCTTACTTCTTTCTTACTTCTTTCATACTTCTTTCTTTCTTCTTTCTTACTTCTTTCTTCATTCCTTTTTACTTCTTTCTTACTTCTTTCTTACTTCTTTCTTTCTTCTTTCTTCATTCCTTTTTACTTCTTTCTTACTTCTTTCTTACTTATTTCTTACTTCTTTCTAACTTCTCTTTCTTACTTCTTTCTTACTTCTTTCATACTTCTTTCTTTCTTCTTTCTTACTTCTTTCTTCATTCCACCTTACTTATTTCTAACTTCTTTCTTACTTCTTTCTTCATTCCTTCTTACTTTTTTCTTACTTCTTTCTTTCCTCTTTCTTACTTCTTTCATACTTCTTTCTTACTTTTTTCTTACTTCTTTCTTCTTTCTTTCTTCTTTCTTACTTCTTTCTTACTTCTTTCTTACTTCTTTCTTACTTCTTTCTTACTTCTTTCTTACTTCTTTCTTACTTCTTTCTTACTTCTTTCTTCTTTCTTTCTTACTTCTTTCTTACTTCTTTCTTACTTCTTTCTTACTTCTTTCTTACTTCTTTCTTCATTCCTTTTTACTTCTTTCTTACTTCTTTCTTACTTCTTTCTTTCTTCTTTCTTTCTTCTTTCTTACTTCTTTCTTACTTCTTTCTTACTTCTTTCTTACTTCTTTCATACTTCTTTCTTTCTTCTTTCTTACTTCTTTCTTCATTCCTTCTTACTTCTTTCTTACTTCTTTCTTTCTTCTTTCTTACTTCTTTCTTACTTCTTTCTTCTTTCTTTCTTACTTCTTTCTTACTTCTTTCTTACTTCTTTCTTACTTCTTTCTTACTTCTTTCTTACTTCTTTCTTACTTCTTTCTTCTTTCTTTCTTACTTCTTTCTTACTTCTTTCTTACTTCTTTCTTACTTCTTTCTTACTTCTTTCTTCATTCCTTTTTACTTCTCTCTTACTTCTTTCTTACTTCTTTCTTTCTTCTTTCTTACTTCTTTCTTACTTCTTGCTTACTTCTTTCTTCTTTCTTTCTTACTTCTTTCTTACTTCTTTCTTACTTCTTTCTTACTTCTTTCTTACTTCTTTCTTACTTCTTCATTCCTTCTTACTTCTTTCTTACTTCTTTCTTACTTCTTTCTTACTTCTTTCTTTCTTCTTTCTTCTTTCTTTCTTACTTCTTTCTTACTTCTTTCTTACTTCTTTCTTACTTCTTTCTTTCTTCTTTCTTACTTCTTTCATACTTCTTTCTTACTTATTTCTTACTTCTTTCTTACTTCTTTCTTCTTTCTTTCTTACTTCTTTCTTACTTCTTTCTTACTTATTTCTTACTTCTTTCTAACTTCTTTCTTTCTTACTTCTTTCTTACTTCTTTCATACTTCTTTCTTTCTTCTTTCTTACTTCTTTCTTCATTCCACCTTACTTATTTCTAACTTCTTTCTTACTTCTTTCTTCATTCCTTCTTATTTTTTCTTACTTCTTTCTTTCCTCTTTCTTACTTCTTTCATACTTCTTTCTTACTTTTTTCTTACTTCTTTCTTCTTTCTTTCTTCTTTCTTACTTCTTTCTTACTTCTTTCTTACTTCTTTCTTACTTCTTTCTTACTTCTTTCTTACTTCTTTCTTACTTCTTTCTTCTTTCTTTCTTACTTCTTTCTTACTTCTTTCTTACTTCTTTCTTACTTCTTTCTTACTTCTTTCTTACTTCTTTCTTCATTCCTTTTTACTTCTTTCTTACTTCTTTCTTACTTCTTTCTTTCTTCTTTCTTTCTTCTTTCTTACTTCTTTCTTACTTCTTTCTTACTTCTTTCTTACTTCTTTCATACTTCTTTCTTTCTTCTTTCTTACTTCTTTCTTCATTCCTTCTTACTTCTTTCTTACTTCTTTCTTTCTTCTTTCTTACTTCTTTCTTACTTCTTTCTTCTTTGTTTCTTACTTCTTTCTTACTTCTTTCTTACTTCTTTCTTACTTCTTTCTTACTTCTTTCTTACTTCTTTCTTACTTCTTTCTTCTTTCTTTCTTACTTCTTTCTTACTTCTTTCTTACTTCTTTCTTACTTCTTTCTTACTTCTTTCTTCATTCCTTTTTACTTCTTTCTTACTTCTTTCTTACTTCTTTCTTTCTTCTTTCTTACTTCTTTCTTACTTCTTTCTTACTTCTTTCTTCTTTCTTTCTTACTTCTTTCTTACTTCTTTCTTACTTCTTTCTTACTTCTTTCTTACTTCTTTCTTACTTCTTCATTCCTTCTTACTTCTTTCTTACTTCTTTCTTACTTCTTTCTTACTTCTTTCTTTCTTCTTTCTTCTTTCTTTCTTACTTCTTTCTTACTTCTTTCTTACTTCTTTCTTACTTCTTTCTTTCTTCTTTCTTACTTCTTTCATACTTCTTTCTTACTTATTTCTTACTTCTTTCTTACTTCTTTCTTCTTTCTTTCTTACTTCTTTCTTACTTCTTTCTTACTTATTTCTTACTTCTTTCTAACTTCTTTCTTTCTTACTATTTTCTTACTTCTTTCATACTTCTTTCTTTCTTCTTTCTTACTTCTTTATTCATTCCACCTTACTTATTTCTAACTTCTTTCTTACTTCTTTCTTCATTCCTTCTTACTTTTTTCTTACTTCTTTCTTTCCTCTTTCTTACTTCTTTCATACTTCTTTCTTACTTTTTTCTTACTTCTTTCTTCTTTCTTTCTTCTTTCTTACTTCTTTCTTACTTCTTTCTTACTTCTTTCTTACTTCTTTCTTACTTCTTTCTTACTTCTTTCTTACTTCTTTCTTCTTTCTTTCTTACTTCTTTCTTACTTCTTTCTTACTTCTTTCTTACTTCTTTCTTCATTCCTTTTTACTTCTTTCTTACTTCTTTCTTCTTTCTTTCTTCTTTCTTTCTTCTTTCTTACTTCTTTCTTACTTCTTTCTTACTTCTTTCTTACTTCTTTCATACTTCTTTCTTTCTTCTTTCTTACTTCTTTCTTCATTCCTTCTTACTTCTTTCTTACTTCTTTCTTTCTTCTTTCTTACTTCTTTCTTACTTCTTTCTTCTTTCTTTCTTACTTCTTTCTTACTTCTTTCTTACTTCTTTCTTACTTCTTTCTTACTTCTTTCTTACTTCTTTCTTAATTCTTTCTTACTTCTTTCTTCTTTCTTTCTTACTTCTTTCTTACTTCTATCTTACTTCTGTCTTACATCTTTCTTACTTCTGTCTTTCTTACTTCTTTCTTACTTCTTTCTTACTTATTTCTTACTTCTTTCTAACTTTTTCTTACTTCTTTCTTACTTCTTTCTAACTTCTTTCTTACTTCTTTCTTACTTCTTTCTTACTTCTTTCTTTCTTACTTCTTTCTTACTTCTTTCATACTTCTTTCTTTCTTCTTTCTTACTTCTTTCTTCATTCCTTCTTACTTCTTTCTTTCTTCTTTCTTACTTCTTTCTTACTTCTTTCTTCTTTCTTTCTTACTTCTTTCTTACTTCTTTATTACTTCCTTCTTACTTCTTTCTTTCTTCTTTCTTACTTCTTTCTTTCTTCTTTCTTACTTCTTTCTTCATTCCTTCTTACTTCTTTCTTACTTCTTTCTTACTTCTTTCTTACCTCTTTCTTACTTCTTTCTTACTTCTTTCTTACTTCTTTCTTACTTCTTTCTTTCTTCTTTCTTTCTTTCTTACTTCTTTCTTACTTCTTTCTTACTTCTTTCTTACTTCTTTCTTTCTTCTTTCTTACTTCTTTCTTCATTCCTTCTTACTTCTTTCTTACTTCTTTCTTACTTCTTTCTTCATTCCTTTTTACTTCTTTCTTACTTCTTTCTTACTTCTTTCTTACTTCTTACTTTCTTCTTTCTTTCTTCTTTGTTCTTTCTTTCTTACTTCTTTCTTAGTTCTTTCTTACTTTTTTCTTACTTTTTTCTTTCTTCTTTCTTACTTCTTTCATACTTCTTTCTTACTTATTTCTTACTTCTTTCTTACTTCTTTCTTCTTTCTTTCTTACTTCTTTCTTACTTCTTTCTTACTTATTTCTTACTTCTTTCTAACTTCTTTCTTTCTTACTTCTTTCTTACTTCTTTCATAGTTCTTTCTTTCTTCTTTCTTACTTCTTTCTTCATTCCTTCTTACTTATTTCTAACTTCTTTCTTACTTCTTTCTTCATTCCTTCTTACTTTTTTCTTACTTCTTTCTTTCCTCTTTCTTACTTCTTTCATACTTCTTTCTTACTTTTTTCTTACTTCTTTCTTCTTTCTTTCTTCCTTCTTACTTCTTTCTTTCTTCTTTCTTCTTTCTTACTTCTTTCTTACTTCTTTCTTACTTCTTTCTTACTTCTTTCTTACTTCTTTCTTCTTTCTTTCTTACTTCTTTCTTACTTCTTTGTTACTTCTTTCTTACTTCTTTCTTACTTCTTTCTTCATTCCTTTTTACTTCTTTCTTACTTCTTTCTTACTTCTTTCTTTCTTCTTTCTTTCTTCTTTCTTTCTTCTTTCTTCTTTTTTTCTTACTTCTTTCTTACTTCTTTCTAACTTCTTTCTAACTTCTTTCTTACTTCTTTCTTCTTTCTTTCTTACTTCTTTCTTACTTCTTTCTTACTTCTTTCTAACTACTTTTTTCTTCTTTCTTACTTCTTTCTTACTTCTTTCTTACTTCTTTCTTACTTCTTTCTTACTTCTTTCTTACTTCTTTCTTACTTCTTTCTAACTTTTTCTTACTTCTGTCTTACTTCTTCCTTACTTATTTCTTACTTCTTTCTAACATTTTCTTACTTCTTTCTTTCTTCTTTCTTACTTCTTTCTTTCTTCTTTCTTACTTCTTTCATAATTCTTTCTTCATTCCTTCTTACTTCTTTCTTACTTCTTTCTTACTTCTTTCTTACTTCTTTCTTACTTCTTTCTTACTTCTTTATTTCTTCTTTCTTTCTTCTTTCTTCTTTCTTTCTTACTTCTTTCTTAATTCTTTCTTACTTCTTTCGTACTTCTTTCTTTCTTCTTTCTAACTTCTTTCTTCATTCCTTCTTACTTCTTTCTTACTTCTTTCTTTCTTCTTTCTTACTTCTTTCTTACTTCTTTCTTCTTTCTTTCTTACTTCTTTCTTACTTCTTTCTTACTTCTTTCTTACATCTTTCTTTCTTCTTTCTTACTTCTTTCTTTCTTCTTTCTTACTTCTTTCTTCTTTCTTTCTTACTTCTTTCTTACTTCTTTCTTACTTCTTTCTTACTTCTTTCTTCATTCCTTCTTACTTCTTTCTTACTTCTTTCTTACTTCTTTCTTACTTCTTTCTTACGTCTTTCTTACTTCTTTCTTACTTCTTTCTTACTTCTTTCTTTCTTCTTTCTTTCTTCTTTCTTACTTCTTTCTTACTTCTTTCTTACTTCTTTCTTACTTCTTTCATACTTCTTTCTTTCTTCTTTCTTACTTCTTTCTTCATTCCTTCTTACTTCTTTCTTACTTCTTTCTTCCTTCTTTCTTACTTCTTTCTTACTTCTTTCTTCTTTCTTTCTTACTTCTTTCTTACTTCTTTCTTACTTCTTTCTTACTTCTTTCTTACTTCTTTCTTCATTCCTTTTTACTTCTTTCTTACTTCTTTCTTACTTCTTTCTTTCTTCTTTCTTCTTTGTTTCTTACTTCTTTCTTACTTCTTTCTTACTTCTTACTTTCTTCTTTCTTTCTTCTTTGTTCTTTCTTTCTTACTTCTTTCTTAGTTCTTTCTTACTTCTTTCTTACTTCTTTCTTACTTCTTTCTTCTTTCTTTCTTACTTCTTTCTTACTTCTTTCTTACTTCTTTCTAACTACTTTTTTCTTCTTTCTTACTTCTTTCTTACTTCTTTCTTACTTCTTTCTTACTTCTTTCTTCTTTCTTTCTTACTTCTTTCTTACTTCTTTCTTACTTCTTTCTAATTTCTTTCTCACTTCTTTCTTACTTCTTTCTTACTTCTTTCTTACTTCTTTCTTACTTCTTTCGTACTTCTTTCTTTCTTCTTTCTTACTTCTTTCTTCATTCCTTCTTACTTCTTTCTTACTTCTTTCTTTCTTCTTTCTTACTTCTTTCTTACTTCTTTCTTCTTTCTTTCTTACTTCTTTCGTACTTCTTTCTTACTTCTTTCTTACATCTTTCTTTCTTCTTTCTTCCTTATTTCTTTCTTCTTTATTCCTTCTTTCTTACTTCTTTCTTCATTCCCTCTTATTTCTTTCTTACTTCTTTCTTACTTCTTTCTTACTTTTTTCTTACTTCTTTCATACTTCTTTCTTACTTCTTTCTTTCTTCTTTCTTACTTCTTTCTTACTTCTTTCTTACTTCTTTCTTCTTTCTTTCTTACTTCTTTCTTACTTCTTTCTTACTTCTTTCTTACTTCTTTCTTACTTCTTTCTTACTTCTTTCTTACTTCTTCATTCCTTCTTACTTCTTTCTTACTTCTTTCTTACTTCTTTCTTACTTCTTTCTTTCTTCTTTCTTCTTTCTTTCTTACTTCTTTCTTACTTCTTTCTTACTTCTTTCTTACTTCTTTCTTTCTTCTTTCTTACTTCTTTCATACTACTTTCTTACTTATTTCTTACTTCTTTCTTACTTCTTTCTTCTTTCTTTCTTACTTCTTTCTTACTTCTTTCTAACTTCTTTCTTTCTTACTTCTTTCTTACTTCTTTCTTACTTCTTTCTTCATTCCACCTTACTTATTTCTAACTTCTTTCTTACTTCTTTCTTCATTCCTTCTTACTTTTTTCTTACTTCTTTCTTTCCTCTTTCTTACTTCTTTCATACTTCTTTCTTACTTTTTTCTTACTTCTTTCTTCTTTCTTTCTTCTTTCTTACTTCTTTCTTACTTCTTTCTTACTTCTTTCTTACTTCTTTCATACTTCTTTCTTACTTCTTTCTTCCTTCTTTCTTTCTTACTACTTTCTTAATTCTTTCATACTTCTTTCTTTCTTCTTTCTTACTTCTTTCTTACTTCTTTCTTACTTCTTTCTTCTTTCTTTCTTACTTCTTTCTTACTTCTTTTTTGCTTCTTTCTTACTTCTTTCTTACTTCTTTCTTACTTCTTTCTTACTTCTTCATTCCTTCTTACTTCTTTCTTACTTCTTTCTTACTTCTTTCTTACTTCTTTCTTTCTTCTTTCTTATTTCTTTCTTAATTCTTTCTTACTTCTTTCTTTCTTCTTTCTTACTACTTTCATACTTCTTTCTTACTTATTTCTTACTTCTTTCTTACTTCTTTCTTCTTTCTTTCTTACTTCTTTCTTACTTCTTTCTTACTTATTTCTTACTTCTTTCTAACTTCTTTCTTTCTTACTTCTTTCTTACTTCTTTCATACTTCTTTCTTACTTTTTTCTTACTTCTTTCTTCTTTCTTTCTTCTTTCTTACTTCTTTCTTACTTCTTTCTTACTTCTTTCTTACTACTTTCTTACTTCTTTCTTACTTCTTTCTTACTTCTTTCTTACTTCTTTCTTACTTCTTTCTTCTTTCTTTCTTACTTCTTTCTTACTTCTTTCTTACTTCTTTCTTACTTCTTTCTTACTTCTTTTTTCATTCCTTTTTACTTCTTTCTTACTTCTTTCTTCTTTCTTACTTCTTTCTTCATTCCTTCTTACTTCTTTCTTACTTCTTTCTTACTTCTTTCTTACTTCTTTCTTACTTCTTTCTTACTTCTTTCTTACTTCTTTCTTACTTCTTCATTCCTTCTTACTTCTTTCTTACTTCTTTCTTACTTCTTTCTTACTTCTTTCTTTCTTCTTTCTTATTTCTTTCTTAATTCTTTCTTACTTCTTTCTTTCTTCTTTCTTACTACTTTCATACTTCTTTCTTACTTATTTCTTACTTCTTTCTTACTTCTTTCTTCTTTCTTTCTTACTTCTTTCTTACTTCTTTCTTACTTATTTCTTACTTCTTTCCAACTTCTTTCTTTCTTACTTCTTTCTTACTTCTTTCATACTTCTTTCTTACTTTTTTCTTACTTCTTTCTTCTTTCTTTCTTCTTTCTTACTTCTTTCTTACTTCTTTCTTACTTCTTTCTTACTACTTTCTTACTTCTTTCTTACTTCTTTCTTACTTCTTTCTTACTTCTTTCTTTCTTATTTCTTCTTTCTTTCTTTCTTCTTTCTTACTTCTTTCTTACTTCTTTCTTACTTCTTTCTTACTTCTTTCTTTCTTCTTTCTTACTTCTTTCTTTCTTCTTTCTTCTTTCTTACTTCTTTCTTCATTCCTTCTTACTTCTTTCTTACTTCTTTCTTACTTCTTTCTTACTTCTTTCTTACTTCTTTCTTACTTCTTTCTTCTTTCTTTCTTTCTTCTTTCTTCTTTCTTTCTTACTTATTTCTTACTTCTTTCTTACTTCTTTCTTACTTCTTTCTTACTTCTTTCTTACTTAGTTCTTCTTTCTTTCTTACTTCTTTCTTACTTCTTTCTTTCTTACTTCGTTCTTACTTCTTTCGTACTTCTTTCTTACTTCTTTCTTACTTCTTTCGTACTTCTTTCTTTCTTCTTTCTTCTTTCTTTCTTACTTCTTTCTTACTTCTTTCTTCTTTCTTACTTCTTTCTTTCTTCTTTCTTACTTCTTTCATACTTCTTTCTTACTTCTTTCTTACTTCTTTCTAACTTTTTCTTACTTCTGTCTTACTTCTTCCTTACTTATTTCTTACTTCTTTCTAACATTTTCTTACTTCTTTCTTACTTCTTTCTAACTTCATTCTTACTTCTTTCTTACTTCTTTCTTACTTCTTTCTTTCTTACTTCTTTCTTACTTCTTTCATACTTCTTTCTTTCTTCTTTCTTACTTCTTTCTTCATTCCTTCTTACTTCTTTCTTTCTTCTTTCTTACTTCTTTCTTACTTCTTTCTTCTTTCTTTCTTACTTCTTTCTTACTTCTTTATTACTTCCTTCTTACTTCTTTCTTTCTTCTTTCTTACTTCTTTCTTTCTTCTTTCTTACTTCTTTCATAATTCTTTCTTCATTCCTTCTTACTTCTTTCTTACTTCTTTCTTACTTCTTTCTTACTTCTTTCTTACTTCTTTCTTACTTCTTTATTTCTTCTTTCTTTCTTCTTTCTTCTTTCTTTCTTACTTCTTTCTTAATTCTTTCTTACTTCTTTCGTACTTCTTTCTTTCTTCTTTCTAACTTCTTTCTTCATTCCTTCTTACTTCTTTCTTACTTCTTTCTTTCTTCTTTCTTACTTCTTTCTTACTTCTTTCTTCTTTCTTTCTTACTTCTTTCTTACTTCTTTCTTACTTCTTTCTTACATCTTTCTTTCTTCTTTCTTACTTCTTTCTTTCTTCTTTCTTACTTCTTTCTTCTTTCTTTCTTACTTCTTTCTTACTTCTTTCTTACTTCTTTCTTACTTCTTTCTTCATTCCTTCTTACTTCTTTCTTACTTCTTTCTTACTTCTTTCTTACTTCTTTCTTACGTCTTTCTTACTTCTTTCTTACTTCTTTCTTACTTCTTTCTTTCTTCTTTCTTTCTTCTTTCTTACTTCTTTCTTACTTCTTTCTTACTTCTTTCTTACTTCTTTCATACTTCTTTCTTTCTTCTTTCTTACTTCTTTCTTCATTCCTTCTTACTTCTTTCTTACTTCTTTCTTCCTTCTTTCTTACTTCTTTCTTACTTCTTTCTTCTTTCTTTCTTACTTCTTTCTTACTTCTTTCTTACTTCTTTCTTACTTCTTTCTTACTTCTTTCTTCATTCCTTTTTACTTCTTTCTTACTTCTTTCTTACTTCTTTCTTTCTTCTTTCTTCTTTGTTTCTTACTTCTTTCTTACTTCTTTCTTACTTCTTACTTTCTTCTTTCTTTCTTCTTTGTTCTTTCTTTCTTACTTCTTTCTTAGTTCTTTCTTACTTCTTTCTTACTTCTTTCTTACTTCTTTCTTCTTTCTTTCTTACTTCTTTCTTACTTCTTTCTTACTTCTTTCTAACTACTTTTTTCTTCTTTCTTACTTCTTTCTTACTTCTTTCTTACTTCTTTCTTACTTCTTTCTTCTTTCTTTCTTACTTCTTTCTTACTTCTTTCTTACTTCTTTCTAATTTCTTTCTCACTTCTTTCTTACTTCTTTCTTACTTCTTTCTTACTTCTTTCTTACTTCTTTCGTACTTCTTTCTTTCTTCTTTCTTACTTCTTTCTTCATTCCTTCTTACTTCTTTCTTACTACTTTCTTTCTTCTTTCTTACTTCTTTCTTACTTCTTTCTTCTTTCTTTCTTACTTCTTTCGTACTTCTTTCTTACTTCTTTCTTACATCTTTCTTTCTTCTTTCTTCCTTATTTCTTTCTTCTTTATTCCTTCTTTCTTACTTCTTTCTTCATTCCCTCTTATTTCTTTCTTACTTCTTTCTTACTTCTTTCTTACTTTTTTCTTACTTCTTTCATACTTCTTTCTTACTTCTTTCTTTCTTCTTTCTTACTTCTTTCTTACTTCTTTCTTACTTCTTTCTTCTTTCTTTCTTACTTCTTTCTTACTTCTTTCTTACTTCTTTCTTACTTCTTTCTTACTTCTTTCTTACTTCTTTCTTACTTCTTCATTCCTTCTTACTTCTTTCTTACTTCTTTCTTACTTCTTTCTTACTTCTTTCTTTCTTCTTTCTTCTTTCTTTCTTACTTCTTTCTTACTTCTTTCTTACTTCTTTCTTACTTCTTTCTTTCTTCTTTCTTACTTCTTTCATACTACTTTCTTACTTATTTCTTACTTCTTTCTTACTTCTTTCTTCTTTCTTTCTTACTTCTTTCTTACTTCTTTCTAACTTCTTTCTTTCTTACTTCTTTCTTACTTCTTTCTTACTTCTTTCTTCATTCCACCTTACTTATTTCTAACTTCTTTCTTACTTCTTTCTTCATTCCTTCTTACTTTTTTCTTACTTCTTTCTTTCCTCTTTCTTACTTCTTTCATACTTCTTTCTTACTTTTTTCTTACTTCTTTCTTCTTTCTTTCTTCTTTCTTACTTCGTTCTTACTTCTTTCTTACTTCTTTCTTACTTCTTTCATACTTCTTTCTTACTTCTTTCTTCCTTCTTTCTTTCTTACTACTTTCTTAATTCTTTCATACTTCTTTCTTTCTTCTTTCTTACTTCTTTCTTACTTCTTTCTTACTTCTTTCTTCTTTCTTTCTTACTTCTTTCTTACTTCTTTTTTGCTTCTTTCTTACTTCTTTCTTACTTCTTTCTTACTTCTTTCTTACTTCTTCATTCCTTCTTACTTCTTTCTTACTTCTTTCTTACTTCTTTCTTACTTCTTTCTTTCTTCTTTCTTATTTCTTTCTTAATTCTTTCTTACTTCTTTCTTTCTTCTTTCTTACTACTTTCATACTTCTTTCTTACTTATTTCTTACTTCTTTCTTACTTCTTTCTTCTTTCTTTCTTACTTCTTTCTTACTTCTTTCTTACTTATTTCTTACTTCTTTCTAACTTCTTTCTTTCTTACTTCTTTCTTACTTCTTTCATACTTCTTTCTTACTTTTTTCTTACTTCTTTCTTCTTTCTTTCTTCTTTCTTACTTCTTTCTTACTTCTTTCTTACTTCTTTCTTACTACTTTCTTACTTCTTTCTTACTTCTTTCTTACTTCTTTCTTACTTCTTTCTTACTTCTTTCTTCTTTCTTTCTTACTTCTTTCTTACTTCTTTCTTACTTCTTTCTTACTTCTTTCTTACTTCTTTTTTCATTCCTTTTTACTTCTTTCTTACTTCTTTCTTCTTTCTTACTTCTTTCTTCATTCCTTCTTACTTCTTTCTTACTTCTTTCTTACTTCTTTCTTACTTCTTTCTTACTTCTTTCTTACTTCTTTCTTACTTCTTTCTTACTTCTTCATTCCTTCTTACTTCTTTCTTACTTCTTTCTTACTTCTTTCTTACTTCTTTCTTTCTTCTTTCTTATTTCTTTCTTAATTCTTTCTTACTTCTTTCTTTCTTCTTTCTTACTACTTTCATACTTCTTTCTTACTTATTTCTTACTTCTTTCTTACTTCTTTCTTCTTTCTTTCTTACTTCTTTCTTACTTCTTTCTTACTTATTTCTTACTTCTTTCCAACTTCTTTCTTTCTTACTTCTTTCTTACTTCTTTCATACTTCTTTCTTACTTTTTTCTTACTTCTTTCTTCTTTCTTTCTTCTTTCTTACTTCTTTCTTACTTCTTTCTTACTTCTTTCTTACTACTTTCTTACTTCTTTCTTACTTCTTTCTTACTTCTTTCTTACTTCTTTCTTTCTTATTTCTTCTTTCTTTCTTTCTTCTTTCTTACTTCTTTCTTACTTCTTTCTTACTTCTTTCTTACTTCTTTCTTTCTTCTTTCTTACTTCTTTCTTTCTTCTTTCTTCTTTCTTACTTCTTTCTTCATTCCTTCTTACTTCTTTCTTACTTCTTTCTTACTTCTTTCTTACTTCTTTCTTACTTCTTTCTTACTTCTTTCTTCTTTCTTTCTTTCTTCTTTCTTCTTTCTTTCTTACTTATTTCTTACTTCTTTCTTACTTCTTTCTTACTTCTTTCTTACTTCTTTCTTACTTAGTTCTTCTTTCTTTCTTACTTCTTTCTTACTTCTTTCTTTCTTACTTCGTTCTTACTTCTTTCGTACTTCTTTCTTACTTCTTTCTTACTTCTTTCGTACTTCTTTCTTTCTTCTTTCTTCTTTCTTTCTTACTTCTTTCTTACTTCTTTCTTCTTTCTTACTTCTTTCTTTCTTCTTTCTTACTTCTTTCATACTTCTTTCTTACTTCTTTCTTACTTCTTTCTTCTTTCTTTCTTACTTCTTTCTTACTTCTTTCTTACTTCTCTCGTACTTCTCTCGTACTTCTTTCTTACTTATTTCTTACTTCTTTCTTACTTCTTTCTAACTTCTTTTTTCTTCTTTCTTACATCTTTCTTAATTCTTTCTTACTTCTTTCTTACTTCTTTCTTTCTTACTTCTTTCTTACTTCTTTCTTACTTCTTTCATACTTCTTTCTTTCTTCTTTCTTACTTCTTTCTTCATTCCTTCTTACTTCTTTCTTTCTTCTTTCTTACTTCTTTCTTACTTCTTTCTTCTTTCTTTCTTACTTCTTTCTTACTTCTTTATTACTTCCTTCTTACTTCTTTCTTACTTCTTTCTTACTTCTTTTTTACTTCTTTATTTCTTCTTTCTTTCTTCTTTCTTCTTTCTTTCTTACTTCTTTCTTACTTCTTTCTTACTTCTTTCGTACTTTTTTCTTTCTTCTTTCTTACTTCTTTCTTCATTCCTTCTTACTTCTTTCTTACTTCTTTCTTTCTTCTTTCTTACTTCTTTCTTACTTCTTTCTTCTTTCTTTCTTACTTCTTTCTTACTTCTTTCTTACTTCTTTCTTACATCTTTCTTTCTTCTTTCTTACTTCTTTCTTTCTTCTTTCTTCCTTCTTTCTTACTTCTTTCTTCATTCCCTCTTATTTCTTTCTTACTTCTTTCTTACTTCTTTCTTACTTCTTTCTTACTTTTTTCTTACTTGTTTCATACTTCTTTCTTACTTCTTTCTTTCTTCTTTCTTACTTCTTTCTTACTTCTTTCTTACTTCTTTCTTACTTCTTTCTTCTTTCTTTCTTACTTCTTTCTTACTTCTTTCTTACTTCTTTCTTACTTCTTTCTTACTTCTTTCTTACTTCTTCATTCCTTCTTACTTCTTTCTTACTTCTTTCTTACTTCTTTCTTACTTCTTTCTTTCTTCTTTCTTATTTCTTTCTTAATTCTTTCTTACTTCTTTCTTTCTTCTTTCTTACTACTTTCATACTTCTTTCTTACTTATTTCTTACTTCTTTCTTACTTCTTTCTTCTTTCTTTCTTACTTCTTTCTTACTTCTTTCTTACTTATTTCTTACTTCTTTCTTACTTCTTTTTTCATACCTTTTTACTTCTTTCTTACTTCTTTCTTACTTCTTTCTTTCTTATTTCTTCTTTCTTTCTTTCTTCTTTCTTACTTCTTTCTTACTTCTTTCTTACTTCTTTCTTACTTCTTTCTTTCTTCTTTCTTACTTCTTTCTTTCTTCTTTCTTCTTTCTTACTTCTTTCTTCATTCCTTCTTACTTCTTTCTTACTTCTTTCTTACTTCTTTCTTACTTCTTTCTTACTTCTTTCTTACTTCTTTCTTCTTTCTTTCTTTCTTCTTTCTTTCTTCTTTCTTACTTCTTTCTTCTTTCCTTCTTACTTCTTTCTTACTTCTTTCTTTCTTACTTCTTTCTTACTTCTTTCGTACTTCTTTCTTACTTCTTTCTTACTTCTTTCTTCTTTCTTTCTTACTTATTTCTTACTTCTTTCTTACTTCTTTCTTACTTCTTTCTTACTTCTTTCTTACTTAGTTCTTCTTTCTTTCTTACTTCTTTCTTACTTCTTTCTTTCATACTTCGTTCTTACTTCTTTCGTACTTCTTTCTTACTTCTTTCTTACTTCTTTCGTACTTCTTTCTTTCTTCTTTCTTCTTTCTTTCTTACTTCTTTCTTTCTTCTTTCTTCTTTCTTACTTCTTTCTTTCTTCTTTCTTACTTCTTTCATACTTCTTTCTTACTTCTTTCTTACTTCTTTCTTCTTTCTTTCTTACTTCTTTCTTACTTCTTTCTTACTTCTCTCGTACTTCTTTCTTACTTATTTCTTACTTCTTTCTTACTTCTTTCTAACTTCTTTTTTCTTCTTTCTTACTTCTTTCTTAATTCTTTCTTACTTCTTTCTTACTTCTTTCTTTCTTACTTCTTTCTTACTTCTTTCTTACTTCTTTCTTACTTCTTTCTTACTTTTTTCTTACTTATTTCTTACTTCTTTCTAACTTCTTTCTTCCTTATTTCTTACTTCTTTCTAACTTCTTTCTTCCTTCTTTCTTACTTCTTTCTAACTTCTTTCTTACTCCTTTCTTACTTCTTTCTTACTTCTTTCTTTCTTACTACTTTCTTAATTCTTTCATACTTCTTTCTTTCTTCTTTCTTACTTCTTTCTTCATTCCTTCTTACTTCTTTCTTTCTTCTTTCTTACTTCTTTCTTACTTTTTTCTTCTTTCTTTCTTACTTCTTTCTTACTTCTTTCTTTCTTACTTCTTTCTTACTTCTTTCGTACTTCTTTCTTACTTCTTTCTTACTTCTTTCTTCTTTCTTTCTTACTTATTTCTTACTTCTTTCTTACTTCTTTCTTACTTCTTTCTTACTTCTTTCTTACTTAGTTCTTCTTTCTTTCTTACTTCTTTCTTACTTCTTTCTTTCTTACTTCGTTCTTACTTCTTTCGTACTTCTTTCTTACTTCTTTCTTACTTCTTTCTTACTTCTTTCTTACTTCTTTCGTACTTCTTTCTTTCTTCTTTCTTCTTTCTTTCTTACTTCTTTCTTACTTCTTTCTTCTTTCTTACTTCTTTCTTTCTTCTTTCTTACTTCTTTCATACTTCTTTCTTACTTCTTTCTTACTTCTTTCTTCTTTCTTTCTTACTTCTTTCTTACTTATTTCTTACTTCTTTCTAACTACTTTTTTCTTCTTTCTTACTTCTTTCTTACTTCTTTCTTACTTCTTTCTTACTTCTTTCTTTCTTCTTTCTTCTTTCTTTCTTACTTCTTTCTTACTTCTTTCTTACTTCTTTCTTCTTTCTTTCTTCTTTCTTACTTCTTTCATAATTCTTTCTTCATTCCTTCTTACTTCTTTCTTACTTCTTTCTTACTTCTTTCTTACTTCTTTCGTACTTCTTTCTTTCTTCTTTCTTCTTTCTTTCTTACTTCTTTCTTACTTCTTTCTTTCTTCTTTCTTACTTCTTTCATACTTCTTTCTTTCTTCTTTCTTACTTCTCTCTTCATTCCTTCTTACTTCTTTCCTTCTTCTTTCTTACTTCTTTCTTACTTCTTTCTTCATTCCTTTTTACTTCTTTCTTACTTGTTTCTTACTTCTTTCGTACTTCTTTCTTACTTCTTTCTAACTTCTTTTTTCTTCTTTCTTACTTCTTTTTACTTCTTTCTTACTTCTTTTTTTCTTCTTTCTTCTTTCTTTCTTACTTCTTTCTTCTTTCTTTCTTCTTTCTTACTTCTTTCATAATTCTTTCTTCATTCCTTCTTACTTCTTTCTTACTTCTTTCTTACTTCTTTCTTACTTCTTTCTTTCTTCTTTCTTACTTCTTTCATACTTCTTTCTTTCTTCTTTCTTACTTCTCTCTTCATTCCTTCTTACTTCTTTCTTTCTTCTTTCTTACTTCTTTCTTACTTCTTTCTTCATTCCTTTTTACTTCTTTCTTACTTCTTTCTTACTTCTTTCTTACTTCTTTCTTACTTCTTTCTTACTTCTTTCGTACTTCTTTCTTTCTTCTTTCTTCTTTCTTTCTTACTTCTTTCTTACTTCTTTCTTACTTCTTTCTTACTTCTTTCTTTCTTCTTTCTTACTTCTTTCATACTTCTTTCTTTCTTCTTTCTATCTTCTTTTTTCTTCTTTCTTACTTCTTTCTTACTTCTTTCTTACATCTTTCTTACTTCTTCTTTTCTTACTTCTTTCTTACTTCTTTCTTACTTCTTTCTTAATTATTTCTTACTTATTTCTAACTTTTTCTTACTTCTTTCTTACTTCTTTCTAACTTCTTTCTTACTTCTTTCTTACTTCATTCTTACTTCTTTCTTTCTTACTTCTTTCTTACTTATTTCTTACTTCTTTCTAACTTCTTTCTTCCTTCTTTCTTACTTCTTTCTAACTTCTTTCTTACTCCTTTCTTACTACTTTCTTACTTCTTTCTTTCTTACTACTTTCTTAATTCTTTCATACTTCTTTCTTTCTTCTTTCTTACTTCTTTCTTCATTCCTTCTTACTTCTTTCTTTCTTCTTTCTTACTTCTTTCTTACTTTTTTCTTCTTTCTTTCTTACTTCTTTCTTACTTCTTTCTTTCTTACTTCTTTCTTACTTCTTTCGTACTTCTTTCTTACTTCTTTCTTACTTCTTTCTTCTTTCTTTCTTACTTATTTCTTACTTCTTTCTTACTTCTTTCTTACTTCTTTCTTACTTCTTTCGTACTTCTTTCTTTCTTCTTTCTTCTTTCTTTCTTACTTCTTTCTTACTTCTTTCTTCTTTCTTACTTCTTTCTTTCTTCTTTCTTACTTCTTTCATACTTCTGTCTTACTTCTTTCTTTCTTCTTTCTTCTTTCTTTCTTACTTCTTTCTTACTTATTTCTTACTTATTTCTAACTACTTTTTTCTTCTTTCTTACTTCTTTCTTACTCCTTTCTTACTTCTTTCTTACTTCTTTCTAACTTTTTCTTACTTCTTTCTTACTTCTTTCTAACTTCTTTCTTACTTCTTTCTTACTTCTTTCTTACTTCTTTCTTTCTTACTTCTTTCTTACTTCTTTCATACTTCTTTCTTTCTTCTTTCTTACTTCTTTCTTCATTCCTTCTTACTTCTTTCTTTCTTCTTTCTTACTTCTTTCTTACTTCTTTCTTCTTTCTTTCTTACTTCTTTCTTACTTCTTTATTACTTCCTTCTTACTTCTTTCTTTCTTCTTTCTTACTTCTTTCTTTCTTCTTTCTTACTTCTTTCTTACTTCTTTCTTCATTCCTTCTTACTTCTTTCTTACTTCTTTCTTACTTCTTTCTTACTTTTTTCTTACTTCTTTCTTCATTCCTTTTTACTTCTTTCTTACTTCTTTCTTACTTATTTCTTTCTTATTTCTTCTTTCTTTCTTACTTCTTTCTTACTTCTTTCTTACTTCTTTCTTACTTCTTTCTAACTTCTTTCTTACTTCTTTCTTACTTCTTTCTTTCTTAATTCTTTCTTACTTCTTCCTTACTTCTTTCTTACTTATTTCTTACTTATTTCTAACTTCTTTCTTACTTCTTTCTTACTTCTTTCTAACTTCTTTCTTTCTTCATACTTTTTTACTTCTTTCTTACTTCTTTCTTACTTCTTTCTTACTTCTTTCTTTCTTCATACTTTTTTACTTCTTTCTTACTTCTTTCTTACTTCTTTCTTAATTCTTTCTTACTTATTTCTTACTTCTTTCTAACATCTTTCTTACTTCTTTCTTACTTCTTTCTTACTTCTTTCTTCCTTCTTTCTAACATCTTTCTTACTCCTTTCTTACTTCTTTCTTACTTCTTTCTAACTTCTTTCTTCCTTCTTTCTTCTTTCTTCCTTTCTTGTTTCTTTCTTCTTTCTTTCTTCTTTCTTTCTTATTTCTTTCTAATTTCTTCTTTCTTTCTTTCTTTCTTCTTTCTTTCTTCTTTCTTTCTTCTTTCTTTCTTCTTTCTTTCTTCTCTCTTTCTTTCTTCTTTCTTTCTTCTTTCTTTCTTCTTTATTTCTTTTTTCTTTCTTCTTTCTTTCTTTCTTCTTTCTTTCTTCTTTCTTTCTAATTTCTTCTTTCTTTCTTCTCTCTTTCTTCTCTCTTTCTTCTTTCTTTCTTCTTTCTTTCTTCTCTCTTTCTTTCTTCTTTCTTTCTTCTTCCTTTCTTCTTTCTTTCTTCTTTCTTTCTTCTTTCTTTCTTTCTTCTTTCTTTCTTCTTTATTTCTTCTTTCATTCTTCTTTCTTTCTTCTTTCTTTCTTTCTTTCTTCTTTCTTTCTTCTCTCTTTCTTTCTTCTTTCTTTCTTCTTTCTTTCTTCTTTATTTCTTCTTTATTTCTTCTTTCTTTCTTTCTTCTTTCTTTCGTCTTTCTTTCTTCTTTCTTTCTTCTTTCTTACTTCTTTCTTACTTCTTTCTTACTTCTTTCTTACTTCTTTCTTTCTTCTTTCTTTCTTCTCTCTTTCTTCTCTCTTTCTTCTTTCTTTCTTCTTTCTTTCTTCTTTCTTACTTCTTTCTTACTTCTTTCTTTCTTCTTTCTTTCTTTCTTCTTCCTTTCTTCTTTCTTTCTCATTTCTAAATTCTTTCTAACTTCTTTCTTTCTTCTTTCTTACTTCTTTCTAACTTCTTTCTTACTTCTTTCTCACTTCTTTCTAACTTCTTTCTTACTTCTTTTTTTCTTTTTTCTTACTTCTTTCTAACTTCTTTCCTTCTTCTTTCTTTCTTCTTTCTTTCTTACTTCTTTCTTACTTCTTTGTTACTTCTTCCTTTCTTACTTCTTTCTTAATTCTTTCTTACTTCTTTCTAACTACTTTCTTACTTCTTTCTTACTTCTTTCTTATTTCTTTCTAACTTCTTTCTTTCTTCTTTCTTTCTTCTTTCTTTCTTCTTTCTTTCTTACTTCTTTCTTCTTTCTTTCTTACTTCTTTCTTACTTCTTTCTTACTTCTTTCTTACTTCTTTCTTTTTTTCTTTCTTACTTATTTCTTACTTCTTTCTTACTTCTTTCTTACTTCTTTCTTCTTTCTTTCTTACTTCTTTCTTACTTCTTTCTTACTTCTTTCTTTCTTCTTTCTTACTTCTTTCTTACTGCTTTCTTTCTTCTTTCTTTCTTCTCTCTTTCTTCTCTCTTTCTTCTTTAATTCTTCTTTCTTTCTTCTTTCTTTCTTACTTCTTTCTTACTTCTTTCTTACTTCTTTCTTAGTTTCTTCTTCCTTTCTTCTTTCTTTCTTATTTCTAAATTCTTTCTAACTTCTTTCTAACTTCCTTCTTATTTCTTTCTTTCTCCTTTCTTACTTCTTTATAACTTCTTTTTACTTCTTTCTTACTTCTTTCTAACTTCTTTCTTACTTCTTTTTTTCTTCTTTCTTACTTCTTTCTAACTTCTTTCTTTCTTTTTTCTTTCTTCTTTCTTTCTTACTTCTTTCTTACTTCTTTCTAAATTCTTTCTTTCTTCTTTCTTTCTTCTTTCTTTCTTACTTCTTTCTTACTTCTTTGTTACTTCTTTCTTTCTTACTTCTTTCTTAATTCTTTCTTACTTCTTTCTAACTTCTTTCTTACTTCTTTCTTACTTCTTTCTTACTTCTTTCTAACTTCTTTCTTTCTTCTTTCTTTCTTCTTTCTTTCTTCTTTCTTTCTTAATTCTTTCTTCTTTCTTTCTTACTTCTTTCTTACTTCTTTCTTACTTCTTTCTTACTTCTTTCTTACTTCTTTCTTTCTTCTTTCTTACTTCTTTCTTTCTTCTTTCTTACTTCTTTCTTACTTCTTTCTTACTTATTTCTTTCTTCTCTCTTTCTTCTCTCTTTCTTCTCTCTTTCTTCTTTCTTTCTTCTTTCTTTCTTCCTCCTTTCTTTCTTCTTTCTTTCTTCTTTCTTTTTTCTTTATTTCTTTTTTCTTTCTTCTTTTATTCTTTCTTCTTTGTTTCTTCTTTCTTTCTAATTTCTTCTTTCTTTCTTCCTTCTTTCTTCTCTCTTTCTTCTCTCTTTCTTCTTTCTTTCTTCTTTCTTTCTTCTCTCTTTCTTTCTTCTTTATTTATTCTTTCTTCTTTCTTTCTTCTTTCTTTCTTCTTTCTTTCTTTCTTCTTTCTTTGTTCTTTCTTTCTTCTTTCTTTCTTCTCTCTTTCTTCTCTCTTTCTTCTTTGTTTCTTCTTTCTTTCTTCTCTCTTTCTTTCTTCTTTCTTTCTTCTTTCTTTCTTCTTTCTTTCTTTTTTTCTTTCTTACTTCTTTCTTACTTCTTTCTTACTTCTTTCTAACTTCTTTCTTACTTCTTTCTTACTTCTTTCTTACTTCTTTCTTACTTCTTTCTTTCTTTCTTCTTTCTTTCTTCTTTCTTTCTTCTTTCTTTCTTATTTCTTTCTTCTTTCTTTCTTCTTTCTTTCTTTCTTACTTCTTTCTTCTTTCTTACATTCTTTCTTCTTTCTTTCTTCTTTCTTTCTTCTTTCTTTCTTCATTCTTTCTTCTTTCTTTCTTTCTTACTTCTTTCTTCCTTCTTCTTTCTTACTTCTTTCTTTCTTTCTTCTTTCTTTCTTCTTTATTTCTTACTTATTTCACACTTCTTTCTTACTTATTTCTTACTTCTTTCTTACTTCTTTCTTTCTCTCTTTCTTATTTCTTCTTTCTTACTTTTTTCTTACTTCTTACTTTCTTTCTTATTTCTTACTTCTTTCTAACTTCTTTCTTTCTTTCTTCTTTCTTTCTTCTTTCTTTCTTTCTTACTTCTTTCTTACTTCTTTCTTTCTTTCTTCTTTCTTTCTTCTTTCTTTCTTACATCTTTCTTCTTTCTTTCTTTCTTCTTTCTTCTTTCTTTCTTCCTTCTTTCTTTCTTCTTTCTTTCTTCTTTCTTTCTTCATTCTTTCTTCTTTCTTCCTTTTTTACTTCTTTCTTTCCTTCTTCTTTCTTACTTCTTTCTTTCTTTCTTCTTTCTTTCTTCTTTCTTTCTTCTTTCTTTTTTACTTATTTCATACTTCTTTCTTACTTATTTCTTACTTGTTTCTTACTTCTTACTTTCTCTCTTTCTTCTTTCTTCTTTCTTCTTTCTTACTTCTTTCTTTCTTTCTTCTTTCTGTCTTCTTTCTTTGTTTCTTACTTCTTTCTTCTTTCATTCTTTCTTCTTTCTTTCTTCTTTCTTTCTTCTTTCTTTCTTCATACTTTCTTCTTTCTTTCTTTCTTACTTCTTTCTTTCTCTCTTTCTTCTTTCTTCTTTCTTACTTCTTTCTTTCTCTCTTTCTTATTTCTTCTTTCTTACTTTTTTCTTACTTCTTACTTTCTTTCTTATTTCTTACTTCTTTCTAAGTTCTTTCTTTCTTTCTTCTTTCTTTCTTCTTTCTTTCTTTCTTACTTCTTTCTTTCTTCTTTCTTTCTTCATTCTTTCTTCTTTCTTTCTTTCTTACTTCTTTCTTTCTCTCTTTCTTCTTTCTTCTTTCTTACTTCTTTCTTTCTTTCTTCTTTCTTTCTTCTTTCTTTCTTATTTCTTACTTCTTTCTATCTTCTTTCTTTCTTTCTTCTTTCTTTCTTCTTTCTTTCTTCTTTCTTTCTTCTTTTTTTCTTCTTTCTTTCTCCTTTCTTTCTTCTTTCTTTCTTTTTTTTTCTTACTTCTTTCTTACTTCTTTTTTACTTCTTTCTTACTTCTTTCTAACTTCTTTCTTACTTCTTTCTTACTTCTTTCTTACTTCTTTATTACTTCTTTCTTTCTTTCTTCTTTCTTTCTTCTTTCTTTCTTCTTTCTTTCTTATTTCTTTCTTCTTTCTTTCTTCTTTCTTTCTTCTTTCTTTCTTTCTTACTTCTTTCTTCTTTCTTTCTTTCTTTCTTTCTTCTTTCTTTCTTCTTTCTTTCTTCTTTCTTTCTTCATTCTTTCTTCTTTCTTTCTTTCTTACTTCTTTCTTTCCTTCTTCTTTCTTACTTCTTTCTTTCTTTCTTCTTTCTTTCTTCTTTATTTCTTACGTATTTCACACTTCTTTCTTACTTATTTCTTACTTCTTTCTTACTTCTTTCTTTCTCTCTTTCTTATTTCTTCTTTCTTACTTTTTTCTTACTTCTTACTTTCTTTCTTATTTCTTACTTCTTTCTAACTTCTTTCATTCTTTCTTCTTTCTTTCTTCTTTCTTTCTTTCTTACTTCTTTCTTACTTCTTTCTTTCTTTCTTCTTTCTTTCTTCTTTCTTTCTTACATCTTTCTTCTTTCTTTCTTTCTTCTTTCTTCTTTCTTTCTTCCTTCTTTCTTTCTTCTTTCTTTCTTCTTTCTTTCTTCATTCTTTCTTCTTTCTTTCTTTCTTACTTCTTTCTTTCCTTCTTCTTTCTTACTTCTTTCTTTCTTTCTTCTTTCTTTCTTCTTTCTTTCTTCTTTCTTTTTTACTTATTTCATACTTCTTTCTTACTTATTTCTTACTTGTTTCTTACTTCTTACTTTCTCTCTTTCTTCTTTCTTCTTTCTTCTTTCTTACTTCTTTCTTTCTTTCTTCTTTCTGTCTTCTTTCTTTGTTTCTTACTTCTTTCTTCTTTCTTTCTTTCTTCTTTCTTTCTTCTTTCTTTCTTCTTTCTTTCTTCATTCTTTCTTCTTTCTTTCTTTCTTACTTCTTTCTTTCTCTCTTTCTTCTTTCTTCTTTCTTACTTCTTTCTTTCTCTCTTTCTTATTTCTTCTTTCTTACTTTTTTCTTACTTCTTACTTTCTTTCTTATTTCTTACTTCTTTCTAACTTCTTTCTTTCTTTCTTCTTTCTTTCTTTCTTACTTCTTTCTTTCTCTCTTTCTTCTTTCTTCTTTCTTACTTCTTTCTTTCTTTCTTCTTTCTTTCTTCTTTCTTTCTTATTTCTTACTTCTTTCTAATTTCTTTCTTTCTTTCTTCTTTCTTTCTTCTTTCTTTCTTCTTTCTTTCTTCTTTCTTTCTTCTTTCTTTCTTTTTTTCTTTCTTACTTCTTTCTTACTTCTTTCTTACTTCTTTCTTACTTCTTTCTAACTTCTTTTTACTTCTTTCTTACTTCTTTCTTAATTCTTTCTTACTTCTTTCTTTCTTTCTTCTTTCTTTCTTCTTTCTTTCTTCTTTCTTTCTTATTTCTTTCTTCTTTCTTTCTTCTTTCTTTCTTCTTTCTTTCTTTCTTACTTCTTTCTTCTTTCTTTCTTTCTTTCTTCTTTCTTTCTTCTTTTTTTCTTCTTTCTTTCTTCATTCTTTCTTCTTTCTTTATTTCTTACTTATTTCACACTTCTTTCTTACTTATTTCTTACTTCTTTCTTACTTCTTTCTTTCTCTCTTTCTTATTTCTTCTTTCTTACTTTTTTCTTACTTCTTACTTTCTTTCTTATTTCTTACTTCTTTCTAACTTCTTTCTTTTTTTCTTCTTTCTTTCTTCTTTCTTTCTTTCTTACTTCTTTCTTACTTCTTTCTTTCTTTCTTCTTTCTTTCTTCTTTCTTTCTTACATCTTTCTTCTTTCTTTCTTTCTTCTTTCTTCTTTCTTTCTTCCTTCTTTCTTTCTTCTTTCTTTCTTCTTTCTTTCTTCATTCTTTCTTCTTTCTTTCCTTCTTACTTCTTTCTTTCTCTCTTTCTTCTTTCTTCTTTCTTACTTCTTTCTTTCTCTCTTTCTTATTTCTTCTTTCTTACTTTTTTCTTACTTCTTACTTTCTTTCTTATTTCTTACTTCTTTCTAACTTCTTTCTTTCTTTCTTCTTTCTTTCTTCTTTCTTTCTTTCTTACTTCTTTCTTTCTTCTTTCTTTCTTCATTCTTTCTTCTTTCTTTCTTTCTTACTTCTTTCTTTCTCTCTTTCTTCTTTCTTCTTTCTTACTTCTTTCTTTCTTTCTTCTTTCTTTCTTCTTTCTTTCTTATTTCTTACTTCTTTCTAACTTCTTTCTTTCTTCTCTCTTTCTTCTCTCTTTCTTCTTTCTTTCTTCTTTCTTTCTTCTTTCTTTCTTACTTCTTTCTTACTTCTTTCTTACTTCTTTCTTACTTCTTTCTTACTTCTTTCTTTCTTCTCTCTTTCTTCTCTCTTTCCTCTCTCTTTCTTCTTTCTTTCTTCTTTCTCTCTACTTTCTTTCTTCTTTCTTTGTTCTTTCTTTCTTTCTTCTTTCTTTCTTCTTTCTTTCTTCTTTCTTTCTTCTTTCTTTCTTACTTCTTTCTTACTTCTTTCTTACTTCTTTCTTCTTTCTTCTTATTTTCTTCTTTCTTTCTTCTTTCTTTCTTCTCTCTTTTTTTCTTCTTTCTTTCTTCTTTCTTTCTTCTTTCTTTCTTTCTTCTATCTTTCTTCTTTCTTACTTCTTTCTTACTTCTTTCTTCTTTCTTATTTCTTTCTTCTTTCTTTCTTCTTTCTTTCTTACTTCTTTCTTACTTCTTTCTTACTTCTTTCTTACATCTTTCTTTCTTCTTTCTTTCTTCTTTCTTTCTTCTTTCTTTCTTTCTTTCTTCTTTCTTTCTTCTTTCTTTCTTTCTTACTTCTTTCTTCTTTCTTTCTTTCTTCTTTCTTTCTTCTTTCTTTCTTCTTTGTTTCTTCATTCTTTCTTCTTTCTTTCTTTCTTTCTTCTTTCTTTCTTTCTACTTTCTTTCTTCTTTCTTTCTTCTCTCTTTCTTCTTTCTTTCTTCTCTCTTTCTTTCTTCTTTCCTTCTTCTTTCTTTTTCTTTCTTTCTTCTTTCTTTCTTCTTTCTTTCTTCTTTCTTCTTTCTTTCTTACTTCTTTCTTCTTTCTTTCTTTCTTCTTTCTTACTTCTTTCTTACTTCTTTCTTACTTCTTTCTTTCTTACTTCTTTCTTACTTCTTTCTTTCTTACTTCTTTCTTACTTCTTTCGTACTTCTTTCTTACTTCTTTCTTACTTCTTTGTTACTTCTTTCTTACTTCTTTCTTACTTCTTTCTCTACTTCTTTCTTCTTTCTTTCTTACTTCTTTCTTACTTCTTTCTTAATTCTTTCTTTCTTCTTTCTTTCTTCTTTCTTTCTTTCTTCATTCTTTCTTCTTTCCTTCTTCCTTCTTTCTTCTTTCTTTCTTTCTTTCTTCTTTCTTTCTTTTTTTCTACTTTCTATCTTCTTTCTTCCTTCTTTCTTCTTTATTCTTTCTTTCTTCTTTCTTCTTTCTTTCTTTGTTCTTTCTTTGTTCTTTCTTTCTTCTACCTTTCTTCTTTCTTCTTTTTTTCTTCTCTCTTTCTTTCTTCTTTCTTTATTCTTTCTTTCTTCTTTCTTTCTTCTTTCTTTCTTCTTTCTTACTTCTTTCTTACTTCTTACTTCTTTCTTCTTTCTTCTTTCTTTCTTCATTCTTTCTTCTTTCTTTCTTTATTACTTCTTTCTTTCCTTCTTCTTTCTTACTTCTTTCTTTCTTTCTTCTTTCTTTCTTCTTTCTTTTTTACTTATTTCATACTTCTTTCTTACTTATTTCTTACTTGTTTCTTACTTCTTACTTTCTCTCTTTCTTCTTTCTTCTTTCTTACTTCTTTCTTTCTTTCTTCTTTCTGTCTTCTTTCTTTATTTCTTACTTCTTTCTTCTTTCTTTCTTTCTTCTTTCTTTCTTCTTTCTTTCTTCTTTCTTTCTTCATTCTTTCTTCTTTCTTTCTTTCTTACTTCTTTCTTTCTCTCTTTCTTCTTTCTTCTTTCTCACTTCTTTCTTTCTTTCTTCTTTCTTTCTTCTTTCTTTCTTATTTCTTACTTCTTTCTAACTTCTTTCTTTCTTTCTTCTTTCTTTCTTCTTTCTTTCTTCTTTCTTTCTTCTTTCTTTCTTCTTTCTTTCTTTTTTTCTTTCTTACTTCTTTCTTACTTCTTTCTTACTTCTTTCTTACTTCTTTCTAACTTCTTTCTTACTTCTTTCTTACTTCTTTCTTACTTCTTTCTTACTTCTTTCTTTCTTTCTTCTTTCTTTCTTCTTTCTTTTTTACTTATTTCATACTTCTTTCTTACTTATTTCTTACTTGTTTCTTACTTCTTACTTTCTCTCTTTCTTCTTTCTTCTTTCTTCTTTCTTACTTCTTTCTTTCTTTCTTCTTTCTGTCTTCTTTCTTTATTTCTTACTTCTTTCTTCTTTCTTTCTTTCTTCTTTCTTTCTTCTTTCTTTCTTCTTTCTTTCTTCATTCTTTCTTCTTTCTTTCTTTCTTACTTCTTTCTTTCTCTCTTTCTTCTTTCTTCTTTCTCACTTCTTTCTTTCTTTCTTCTTTCTTTCTTCTTTCTTTCTTATTTCTTACTTCTTTCTAACTTCTTTCTTTCTTTCTTCTTTCTTTCTTCTTTCTTTCTTCTTTCTTTCTTCTTTCTTTCTTCTTTCTTTCTTTTTTTCTTTCTTACTTCTTTCTTACTTCTTTCTTACTTCTTTCTTACTTCTTTCTAACTTCTTTCTTACTTCTTTCTTACTTCTTTCTTACTTCTTTCTTACTTCTTTCTTTCTTTCTTCTTTCTTTCTTCTTTCTTTCTTCTTTCTTTCTTATTTCTTTCTTCTTTCTTTCTTTCTTCTTTCTTCTTTCTTTCTTCCTTCTTTCTTTCTTCTTTCTTTCTTCTTTCTTTCTTCATTCTTTCTTCTTTCTTCCTTTCTTACTTCTTTCTTTCCTTCTTCTTTCTTACTTCTTTCTTTCTTTCTTCTTTCTTTCTTCTTTCTTTCTTCTTTCTTTTTTACTTATTTCATACTTCTTTCTTACTTCTTTCTTACTTGTTTCTTACTTCTTACTTTCTCTCTTTCTTCTTTCTTCTTTCTTCTTTATTACTTCTTTCTTTCTTTCTTCTTTCTGTCTTTCTTCTTTTTTTCTTACTTCTTTCTTCTTTCTTTCTTTCTTTCTTCTTTCTTTCTTCATTCTTTCTTCTTTCTTTCCTTCTTACTTCTTTCTTTCTCTCTTTCTTCTTTCTTCTTTCTTACTTCTTTCTTTCTCTCTTTCTTATTTCTTCTTTCTTACTTTTTTCTTACTTCTTACTTTCTTTCTTATTTCTTACTTCTTTCTAACTTCTTTCTTTCTTTCTTCTTTCTTTCTTTCTTACTTCTTTCTTTCTCTCTTTCTTCTTTCTTCTTTCTTACTTCTTTCTTTCTTTCTTCTTTCTTTCTTCTTTCTTTCTTATTTCTTACTTCTTTCTAACTTCTTTCTTTCTTTCTTCTTTCTTTCTTCTTTCTTTCTTCTTTCTTTCTTCTTTCTTTCTTCTTTCTTTCTTTTTTTCTTTCTTACTTCTTTCTTACTTCTTTCTTACTTCTTTCTTACTTCTTTCTAACTTCTTTCTTACTTCTTTCTTACTTCTTTCTTAATTCTTTCTTACTTCTTTCTTTCTTTCTTCTTTCTTTCTTCTTTCTTTCTTCTTTCTTTCTTCTTTCTTTCTTCTTTCTTTCTTCTTTCTTTCTTCTTTCTTTCTTTCTTACTTCTTTCTTCTTTCTTTCTTTCTTTCTTCTTTCTTTCTTCTTTCTTTCTTCTTTCTTTCTTCATTCTTTCTTCTTTCTTTCTTTCTTACTTCTTTCTTTCCTTCTTCTTTCTTACTTCTTTCTTTCTTTCTTCTTTCTTTCTTCTTTATTTCTTACTTATTTCACACTTCTTTCTTACTTATTTCTTACTTCTTTCTTACTTCTTTCTTTCTCTCTTTCTTATTTCTTCTTTCTTACTTTTTTCTTACTTCTTACTTTCTTTCTTATTTCTTACTTCTTTCTAACTTCTTTCTTTTTTTCTTCTTTCTTTCTTCTTTCTTTCTTTCTTACTTCTTTCTTACTTCTTTCTTTCTTTCTTCTTTCTTTCTTCTTTCTTTCTTACATCTTTCTTCTTTCTTTCTTTCTTCTTTCTTCTTTCTTTCTTCCTTCTTTCTTTCTTCTTTCTTTCTTCTTTCTTTCTTCATTCTTTCTTCTTTCTTTCCTTCTTACTTCTTTCTTTCTCTCTTTCTTCTTTCTTCTTTCTTACTTCTTTCTTTCTCTCTTTCTTATTTCTTCTTTCTTACTTTTTTCTTACTTCTTACTTTCTTTCTTATTTCTTACTTCTTTCTAACTTCTTTCTTTCTTTCTTCTTTCTTTCTTCTTTCTTTATTTCTTACTTCTTTCTTTCTTCTTTCTTTCTTCATTCTTTCTTCTTTCTTTCTTTCTTACTTCTTTCTTTCTCTCTTTCTTCTTTCTTCTTTCTTACTTCTTTCTTTCTTTCTTCTTTCTTTCTTCTTTCTTTCTTATTTCTTACTTCTTTCTAACTTCTTTCTTTCTTCTCTCTTTCTTCTCTCTTTCTTCTTTCTTTCTTCTTTCTTTCTTCTTTCTTTCTTACTTCTTTCTTACTTCTTTCTTACTTCTTTCTTCTTTCTTATTTCTTTCTTCTTTCTTTCTTCTTTCTTTCTTACTTCTTTCTTACTTCTTTCTTACTTCTTTCTTACATCTTTCTTTCTTCTTTCTTTCTTCTTTCTTTCTTCTTTCTTTCTTTCTTTCTTTCTTCTTTCTTTCTTCTTTCTTTCTTTCTTACTTCTTTCTTCTTTCTTTCTTTCTTCTTTCTTCTTTCTTTCTTCTTTGTTTCTTCATTCTTTCTTCTTTCTTTCTTTCTTTCTTCTTTCTTTCTTTCTACTTTCTTTCTTCTTTCTTTCTTCTCTCTTTCTTCTTTCTTTCTTCTCTCTTTCTTTCTTCTTTCCTTCTTCTTTCTTTTTTCTTTCTTTCTTCTTTCTTTCTTCTTTCTTTCTTTCTTCTTTCTTCTTTCTTTCTTACTTCTTTCTTCTTTCTTTCTTTCTTCTTTCTTACTTCTTTCTTACTTCTTTCTTACTTCTTTCTTTCTTACTTCTTTCTTACTTCTTTCTTTCTTACTTCTTTCTTACTTCTTTCGTACTTCTTTCTTACTTCTTTCTTACTTCTTTCTTACTTCTTTGTTACTTCTTTCTTACTTCTTTCTCTACTTCTTTCTTCTTTCTTTCTTACTTCTTTCTTACTTCTTTCATTCTTCTTTCTTTCTTCTTTCTTTCTTTCTTCATTCTTTCTTCTTTCCTTCTTCCTTCTTTCTTCTTTCTTTCTTTCTTTCTTCTTTCTTTCTTTTTTTCTACTTTCTATCTTCTTTCTTCCTTCTTTCTTCTTTATTCTTTCTTTCTTCTTTCTTCTTTCTTTCTTTGTTCTTTCTTTGTTCTTTCTTTCTTCTACCTTTCTTATTTCTTCTTTTTTTCTTCTCTCTTTCTTTCTTCTTTCTTTATTCTTTCTTTCTTCTTTCTTTCTTCTTTCTTTCTTCTTTCTTACTTCTTTCTTACTTCTTACTTCTTTCTTCTTTCTTCTTTCTTTCTTCTTTCTTTCTTCTTTCTTTCTTACTTCTTTCTTACTTCTTTCTTACTTCTTTCTATCTTCTTTCTTACTTCTTTCTTACTTCTTTCTTACTTCTTTCTTACTTCTTTCTTACTTCTTTCTTACTTCTTTCTTACTTCTTTCTTCTTTCTTTCTTATTTCTTTCTTACTTCTTTCTTACTTCTTTCTTACTTCTTTCTTCATTCCTCCTTACTTCTTACTTCTTTCTTTCTTACTTCTTTCTTACTTCTTTCTAACTTCTTTCTTCTTTCTTTCTTCTTTCTTTCTTCTTTGTTTCTTACTACTTTCTTCATTCTTTCTTACTTCTTTCTTACTTCTTTCTTACTTCTTTCTTTTTTTCTTTCTTACTTCGTTCTTACTTCTTTCTTACTTCCTTCTTCTTTCTTTCTTACTTCTTTCCTACTTCTCTCTTACTTCTTTCTTTCTTCTTTCTTACTTCTTTCTTACTTCTTTCTTACTTATTTTTACTTCTTTCTTTCTTCTTTCTTTCTTCTCTCTTTCTTCTCTCTTTCTTCTTTCTTTCTTCTTTCTTTCTTCTTTCTTTCTTACTTCTTTCTTTCTTCTTTCTTTCTTCTTTCTTTCTTACTTCTTTCTTACTTCTTTCTTACTTCTTTCTTTCTTACTTCTTTCTTACTTCTTTCTTACTTCTTTCTAACTTCTTTCTTTCTTCTTTCTTTCTTCTTTCTTTCTTCTTTCTTTCTTACTTCTTTCTTCTTTCTTTCTTACTTCTTTCTTACTTCATTCTTACTTCTTTCATACTTCTTTCTTTCTTCTTTCTTTCTTCTTTCGTACTTCTTTCTTACTTCTTTCTTCTTTCTTTCTTACTTCTTTCTTACTTCTTTCTTGCTTCTTTTTTAATTCTTTCTTAATTCTTTCTTTCTTCTTTCTTTCTTCTTTCTTTCTTCTTTCTTACTTCTTTCTTACTTCTTTCTTACTTCTTTCTTACTTCTTTCTTACTTATTTCTTTCTTCTCTCTTTCTTCTCTCTTTCTTCTCTCTTTCTTCTTTCTTTCTTCTTTCTTTCTTCTTTCTTTCTTCCTTCTTTCTTTCTTCTTTCTTTCTTCTTTCCTTTTTCTTTATTTCTTATTTCTTTCTTCTTTCTTTCTTTCTTCTTTCTTTCTTCTTTCTTTCCAATTTCTTCTTTCTTTCTTCTTTCTTTCTTCTCTCTTTCTTCTCTCTTTCTTCTTTCTTTCTTCTTTCTTTTTTCTCTCTTTCTTTCTTCATTCTTTCTTCTTTCTTTCTTCTTTCTTACTTCTTTCTTACTTCTTACTTCTTTCTTCTTTCTTCTTTCTTTCTTCTTTCTTTCTTCTTTCTTTCTTACTTCTTTCATACTTCTTTCTTACTTCTTTCTATCTTCTTTCTTACTTCTTTCTTACTTCTTTCTTACTTCTTTCTTACTTCTTTCTTACTTCTTTCTTACTTCTTTCTTCTTTCTTTCTTACTTCTTTCTTACTTCTTTCTTAATTCTTTCTTACTTCTTTCTTCATTCCTCCTTACTTCTTACTTCTTTCTTTCTTACTTCTTTCTTACTTCTTTTTAACTTCCTTCTTCTTTCTTTCTCCTTTCTTTCTTCTTTGTTTCTTACTACTTTCTTCATTCTTTCTTACTTCTTTCTTACTTCTTTCTTACTTCTTTCTTTTTTTCTTTCTTACTTCGTTCTTACTTCTTTCTTACTTCTTTCTTCTTTCTTTCTTACTTCTTTCTTACTTCTCTCTTACTTCTTTCTTTCTTCTTTCTTACTTCTTTCTTACTTCTTTCTTACTTCTTTTTTACTTCTTTCTTTCTTCTTTCTTTCTTCTCTCTTTCTTCTCTCTTTCTTCTTTCTTTCTTCTTTCTTTCTTCTTTCTTTCTTACTTCTTTCTTACTTCTTTCTTACTTCTTTCTAACTTCTTTCTTTCTTCTTTCTTTCTTCTTTCTTTCTTACTTCTTTCTTACTTCTTTCTTACTTCTTTCTTTCTTACTTCTTTCTTACTTCTTTCTTACTTCTTTCTAACTTCTTTCATTCTTCTTTCTTTCTTCTTTCTTTCTTCTTTCTTTCTTACTTTTTTCTTCTTTCTTTCTTACTTCTTTCTTACTTCATTCTTACTTCTTTCTTACTTCTTTCTTTCTTCTTTCTTTCTTCTTTCGTACTTCTTTCTTACTTCTTTCTTACTTCTTTCTTCTTTCTTTCTTACTTCTTTCTTACTTCTTTCTTGCTTCTTTTTTAATTCTTTCTTAATTCTTTCTTTCTTCTTTCTTACTTCTTTCTTTCTTCTTTCTTACTTCTTTCTTACTTCTTTCTTACTTCTTTCTTACTTCTTTCTTACTTATTTCTTTCTTCTCTCTTTCTTCTCTCTTTCTTCTCTCTTTCTTCTTTCTTTCTTCTTTCTTTCTTCTTTCTTTCTTCCTTCTTTCTTTCTTCTTTCTTTCTTCTTTCCTTTTTCTTTATTTCTTATTTCTTTCTTCTTTCTTTCTTTCTTCTTTCTTTCTTCTTTCTTTCCAATTTCTTCTTTCTTTCTTCTTTCTTTCTTCTCTCTTTCTTCTCTCTTTCTTCTTTCTTTCTTCTTTCTTTTTTCTCTCTTTCTTTCTTCCTTCTTTCTTCTTTCTTTCTTCTTTCTTTCTTCTTTCTTTCTTCTTTCTTTCTTCTTTCTTTCTTTCTTCTTTCTTCTTTCTTTCTTCTTTATTTCTTCTTTCTTTCTTCTTTTTTTCTTTCTTTCTTCTTTCTTTCTTTCTACTTTCTTTCTTCTTTCTCTCTTCTGTCTTTCTTTCTTCTTTCTTCTTTCTTTCTTCTTTCTTCTTTCTTTGTTGTTTCTTTCTTTCTTTCTTCTTTCTTTCTCCTTTCTTTCTTCTTTCTTTCTTACTTCTTTCTTACTTCTTTCTTTCTTCTTTCTTCTTTCTTTCTTCTTTCTTTCTTCTTTCTTTCTTACTTCTTTCTTACTTCTTTCTTACTTCTTTCTTACTTCTTTCTAAGTTCTTTCTTACTTCTTTCTAACTTCTTTCTTTATTCTTTATTTCTTCTTTCTTACTTCTTTCTTCTTTCTTTCTTACTTCTTTCTTACTTCTTTCTTACTTCTTTCTTACTTCTTTCTTTCTTCTTTCTTCCTTCTTTCTTTCTTCTTTCTTTCTTACTTTCTTCTTTCTTTCTTTTTTTCTAGTTTCTTTCTTCTTTCTTTCTTCTTTCTTCCTTCTTTCTTTCTTCTTTCTTTCTTTCTTTCTTCTTTCTTTCTTTTTTTCTACTTTCTTTCTTCTTTCTTTCTTCTTTCTTCTTTATTCTTTCTTTCTTCTTTCTTCTTTCTTCCTTCGTTCTTTGTTCTTTCTTTCTTTCTTTCTTCTTTCTTTCTTCTTTCTTCTTTCTTTCTTCTTTCTTTCTTCTCTCTTTCTTCTCTCTTTCTTCTTTCTTTCTTCTTTCTTTCTTCTTTCTTTCTTCTTTCTTTCTTCTTTCTTTCTTACTTCTTTCTTACTTCTTTGTTACTTCTTTCTTTCTTACTTCTTTCTTACTTCTTTCTTACTTCTTTCTAACTTCTTTCTTTCTTCTTTCTTTCTTCTTTCTTTCTTCTTTCTTTCTTACTTCTTTTTTCTTTCTTTCTTACTTCTTTCTTACTTCTTTCTTACTTCTTTCTTACTTCTTTCTTTCTTCTTTCGTACTTCTTTCTTACTTCTTTCTTACTTCTTTCTATACTTCTTTCTTCTTTCTTTCTTACTTCTTTCTTACTTCTTTCTTGCTTCTTTCTTACTTCTTTCTTACTTCTTTCTTTCTTCTTTCTTACTTCTTTCTTTCTTCTTTCTTACTTCTTTCTTACTTCTTTCTTACTTCTTTCTTACTTCTTTCTTACTTCTTTCTTACTTATTTCTTTCTTCTCTCTTTCTTCTCTCTTTCTTCTCTCTTTCTTCTTTCTTTCTTCTTTCTTTCTTCTTTCTTTCTTCTTTCTTTCTTCTTTTTTTCTTTCTTTCTTCTTTCTTTCTTTCTACTTTCTTTCTTCTTTCTCTCTTCTGTCTTTCTTTCTTCTTTCTTCTTTCTTTCTTCTTTCTTCTTTCTTTGTTCTTTCTTTCTTTCTTTCTTTTTTCTTTCTTTCTTCTTTCTTTCTTCTTTCTTTCTTACTTCTTTCTTACTTCTTTCTTTCTTCTTTCTTCTTTCTTCTTTCTTTCTTCTTTCTTTCTTCTTTCTTTCTTTCTTTCTTCTTTCTTACTTTCTTTCTTCTTTCTTCTTTCTTCTTTCTTTCTTCTTTCTTCTTTATTGTTTCTTTCTTCTTTCTTCTTTCTTTCTTCGTTCTTTGTTCTTTCTTTCTTTCTTCTTTCTTTCTTCTTTCTTCTTTCTTTCTTCTTTCTTTCTTCTTTCTTTCTTCTTTCTTTCTTACTTCTTTCTTACTTCTTTCTTACTTCTTTCTAACTTCTTTCTTTCTTCTTTCTTTCTTCTTTCTTTCTTACTTCTTTCTTACTTCTTTGTTACTTCTTTCTTTCTTACTTCTTTCTTACTTCTTTCTTACTTCTTTCTAACTTCTTTCTTTCTTCTTTCTTTCTTCTTTCTTTCTTCTTTCTTTCTTACTTCTTTCTTCTTTGTTTCTTACTTCTTTCTTACTTCTTTCTTACTTCTTTCTTACTTCTTTCTTTCTTCTTTCGTACTTCTTTCTTACTTCTTTCTTACTTCTTTCTTACTTCTTTCTTCTTTCTTTCTTACTTCTTTCTTACTTCTTTCTTGCTTCTTTCTTACTTCTTTCTTACTTCTTTCTTTCTTCTTTCTTACATCTTTCTTTCTTCTTTCTTACTTCTTTCTTACTTCTTTCTTACTTCTTTCTTACTTCTTTCTTACTTATTACTTTCTTCTCTCTTTCTTCTCTCTTTCTTCTCTCTTTCTTCTTTCTTTCTTCTTTCTTTCTTCTTTCTTTCTTCCTTCTTTCTTTCTTCTTTCTTTCTTCTTTCTTTTTTCTTTATTTCTTTTTTATTTCTTCTTTCTTTCTTTTTCTTTCTTTCTTCTTTCTTTCTAATTTCTTCTTTCTTTCTTCTTTCTTTCTTCTCTCTTTCTTTCTTCTTTCTTCTTTCTTTCTTCTTTCTTTCTTCTTTTTTTCTTCTTTCTTTCTTCTTTCTTTCTATCTTCTTTCTTTCTTCTTTCTTTCTTCTTTCTTTCTTTTTTCCTTCTTTCTACTTTCTTTCTTCTTTCTCTCCTCTGTTTTTCTTTCTTCTTTCTTCTTTCTTTCTTCTTTCTTCTTTCTTTGTTTTTTCTTTCTTTCTTTCTTCTTTCTTTCTTCTTTCTTTCTTCTTTCTTTCTTACTTCTTTCTTTCTTTTTCTTTCTTCTTTTTTCTTTATTCTTTCTTTGTTCTTTCTTCTTTCTTTCTTACTTCTTTCTTACTTCTTTCTTTCTTCTTTCTTACTTCTTTCTTACTTCTTTTTAATTTCTTTTTTTACTTCTTTCTAACTTATTTCTTTATTCTTTCTTTCTTCTTTCTTAATTCTTTCTTCTTTCTTTCTTACTTCTTTCTTACTTCTTTCTTACTTCTTTCTTACTTCTTTCTTTCTTCTTTCTTCCTTCTTTCTTTCTTCTTTCTTTCTTTCTTTCTTTCTTCTTTCTTTCTTTTTTTCTACTTTCTTTCTTCTTTCTTTCTTCTTTCTTCCTTATTCTTTCCTTCTTCTTTCGTTCTTAATTCTTTCTTACTTCTTTCTGACTTCTTTCTTCTTTCTTACTTCTTTCTTTCCTACTTCTTTCTTACTTCTTTCTTACTTATTTCTTACTTCTTTCTAACTTCTTTCTTACTTCTTTCTTACTTCTTTCTAACTTCTTTCTTTGTTCTTTCTTTCTTCTTTCTTTCTTACTTCTTTCTTACTTCTTTCTTACTTCTTTCTTACTTCTTTCTTTCTTCATACTTTTTTACTTTTTTCTTACTTCTTTCTTACTTCTTTCTTACTTCTTTCTTTCTTCATACTTTTTTACTTTTTTCTTACTTCTTTCTTACTTCTTTCTTACTTCTTTCTTACTTCTTTCTTACTTCTTTCTTACTTCTTTCTTACTTCTGTCTTACTTCTTTTTAATTCTTTCTTTCTTATTTCTTACTTCTTTCTAACATCTTTCTTACTTCCTTCTTACTTCTTTCTTGCTTCTTTCTAACATCTTTCTTACTTCTTTCTTACTTCTTTCTTACTTCTTTCTTACTTCTTTCTAACTTCTTTCTTCCTTCTTTCTTCTTTCTTTCTTTCTTCTTTCTTTCTTCTTTCTTTCTTCTTTATTTCTTTTTTCTTTATTCATTCTTTCTTTCTTCTTTCTTTCTTATTTCTTTCTAATTTCTTCTTTATTTCTTTCTTTCTTTCTTCTTTCTTTCTTCTTTCTTTCTTCTCTCTTTCTTTCTTCTTTCTTTCTTTCTTTCTACTTTCTTTCTTCTTTCTTTCTTCTCTCTTTCTTCTTTCTTTCTAATTTCTTCTTTCTTTCTTCTTTCTTTCTTCTCTCTTTCCTCTTTCTTTCTTTCTTCTTTCTTTCGTCTTTCTTTCTTTCTTCTTTCTTTCTTCTTTCTTTCTTCTTTATTTCTTCTTTCTTTCTTCTATCTTTCTTATTTTTTACTTCTTTCTAACTTCTTTCTTTCTTTCTTCTTTCTTTCTTCTTTCTTTCTTCTTTCTTTCTTTCTTACTTCTTTCTTACTTCTTTCTTTCTCTCTTTCTTCTTTCTTCTTTCTTACTTCTTTCTTACTTCTTTCATTCTTTCTTTCTTCTTTCTTTCTTCTTTCTTTCTTCTTTCTTACTTCTTTCTAATTTCTTTCTTTCTTTCTTCTTTCTTTCTTCTTTCTTTCTTCTTTCTTCTTTCTTTCTTAATTCTTTCTTACTTCTTTCTTACTTCTTTCTTACTTCTTTCTTACTTCTTTCTTACTTCTTTCTTTCTTCTCTCTTTCTTCTCTCTTTCTTCTCTCTTTCTTCTTTCTTTCTTCTTTCTTTCTTCTTTCTTTCTTCTTTCTTTCTTACTTCTTTCTTACTTCTTTATTACTTCTTTCTTACTTCTTTCTTACTTCTTTCTTACTTCTTTCTTACTTCTTTCTTTTTTCTTTCTTCTTTTTTTCTTCTTTCTTTCTTCTTTCTTACTTCTTTCTTACTTCTTTCTTACTTCTTTCTTTCTTTCTTTCTTTCTTTCTTTCTTTCTTTCTTTCTTTCTTTCTTTCTTCTTTCTTCTTTCTTCTTTCTTTCTTACTTCTTTCTTACTTCTTTCTTACTTCTTTCTTACTTCTTTCTTACTTCTTCCTTAATTCTTTATTTCTTTCTTCTTTCTTTCTTCTTTATTTCTTCTTTCTTTCTTCTCTCTTTCTTTCTTCTTTCTTTCTTCTTTCTTTCTTCTTTATTTCTTTTTCCTTTCTTCTTTCTTTCTTTCTTCTTTCTTTCTTATTTCTTACTTCTTTCTAACTTCTTTCTTTCTTTCTTCTTTCTTTCTTCTTTCTTTCTTTCTTACTTCTTTCTTACTTCTTT
Organism: Columba livia; assembly: GCF_036013475.1. Taxonomy (NCBI): domain Eukaryota; kingdom Metazoa; phylum Chordata; class Aves; order Columbiformes; family Columbidae; genus Columba; species Columba livia. Next base: position 176,735 of record NW_027043280.1, read on the forward strand.
CTTACTTCTTTCTTCTTTCTTTCTTCTTTCTTTCTTACTTCTTTCTTACTTCTTTCTTACTTCTTTCTAACTTCTTTCTTTCTTCTTTCTTACTTCTTTATCACTTCTTTCTTTCTTCTTTCTTACTTCTTTCTTTCTTCTTTCTTACTTCTTTATTTCTTACTTCTTTCTTACTTCTTTCTTTCTTATTTCTTAGTTCTTTCTAAATTCTTTCTTACTTCTTTCTTACTTCTTTCTAACTTCTTTCTTACTTCTTTCTTACTTCTTTCTTACTGCTTTCTAACTTCTTTCTTTCTTCTTTCTTACTTCTTTATCACTTCTTTCTTTTTTCTTTCTTTCTTCTTTCTTTCTTCTTTCTTTCTTACTTCTTCCTTACTTCTTTCTTACTTCTTTCTTACTTCTTTCTTTCTTAATACTTTTTTACTTCTTTCTTACTTCTTTCTTACTTATTTCTTACTTCTTTCTAACATCTTTCTTACTTCTATCTTACTTCTTTCTTACTTCTTTTTAACATCTTTCTTACTTCTTTCTTACTTCTTTCTAACTTCTTTCTTCCTTCTTTCTTTTTTCTTTCTTTCTTCTTTCTTTCTTCTTTCTTTCTTCTTTATTTCTTTTTTTCTTTCTTCTTTCTTTCTTTCTTCTTTCTTTCTTATTTCTTTCTAATTTCTTCTTTCTTTCTTTCTTTCTTCTTTCTTTCTTCTTTCTTTCTTATTTCTTTCTTTCTTTCTTCTTTCTTTCTTTCTTTCTTCTTTCTTTCTTCTTTCTTTCTAATTTCTTCTTTCTTTCTTCTCTCTTTCTTCTCTCTTTCTTCTTTCTTTCTTCTTTCTTTCTTCTCTCTTTCTTTTTTCTTTCTTTCTTCTTTCTTTCTTCTTTCTTTCTTCTTTCTTTCTTCTTTTTTTCTTTCTTCTTTCTTTCTTCTTTCTTTCTTTCTTTCTTCTTTCTTTCTTCTTTCTTTCTTCTTTCTTTCTTCTTTCTTTCTTCTTTCTTTCTTTCTTTCTTCATTCTTTATTTCTTTCTACTTTCTTTCTTCTTTCTTTCTTCTCTCTTTCTTTCTGCTTTCTTTCTTCTTTCTTTCTTCTTTCTTTCTTCTTTCTTTCTTCTTTCTTTCTTTCTTCTTTTTTTCGTCTTTCTTTCTTCTTTCTTTCTTCTTTCTTTCTTCTTTCATTCTTCTTTCTTTCTTCTTTCTTTCTTACTTGTTTCTTACTTCTTTCTTACTTCTTTCTTAATTATTTCTAACTTCTTTTTTTCTTCGTTCTTACTTCTTTATCACTTCTTTCTTACTACTTTCTTACTTCTTTCTTTCTTCTTTCTTACTTCTTTCTTTCTTACTTCTTTCTTACTTCTTTCTTACTTATTTCTTAGTTCTTTCTAACTTCTTTCTTACTTCTTTCTTACTTCTTTCTAACTTCTTTCTTACTTCTTTCTTACTTCTTTCTAACTTCTTTCTTTCTTCTTTCTTTCTTCCTTCTTTCTTACTTCTTTCTTACTTCTTTCTATCTTAATACTTTTTTACTTCTTTCTTACTTCTTTCTTACTTCTTTCTTACTTCTTTCTTACTACTTTCTTACTTCTTTCTTCTTTCTTTCTTACTTCTTTCTTACTTCTTTCTTACTTCTTTCTCCTTTTTTTGCTTACTTCTTTTTTACTTCTTTCTTTCTTCTTTCTTTCTTCTTTCTTACTTCTTTCTTACTTCTTTCTTACTTCTTTCTTACTTCTTTCTTACTTCTTTCTTTCTTCTTCCTTTCTTCTTTTTTTCTTATTTCTAAATTCTTTCTAACTTCTTTCTTATTTCTTTCTTACTTCTTTCTTTCTTTCTTCTTTCTTACTTCTTTCTAACTTCTTTCTTCCTTCTTTCTTACTTCTTTCTTTCTTCTTTCTTCCCTAATTCTTTCTTACTTCTTTCTTACTTCTTTCTTACTTCTTTCTTTCTGACTTCTTTCTTACTTCTTTCTTACCTCTTTCTAATTTCTTTCTTTCTTCTTTCTTTCTTCTTTCCTACTTCTTTCTTACTTCTTTCTTACTTCTTTCTTACTTCTTTCTTACTTCTTTCTTCATTCCTTCTTACTTCTTTCTTACTTCTTTCTTACTTCTTTCTTACTTCTTTCTAACTTCTTTCTTTCTTCTTTCTTTCTTCTTTCTTTCTTCTTTCTTTCTTACTTCTTTCTTCTTTCTTTCTTACTTCTTTCTTACTTCTTTATTTCTTCTTTCTTACTTCTTTCTTCTTTCTTACTTCTTTCTTACTTCTTTCTTACTTCTTTCTTACTTCTTTCTTTCTTCTCTCTTTCTTCTCTCTTTCTTCTCTCTTTCTTCTTTCTTTCTTCTTTCTTTCTTACTTCTTTCTTCTTTCTTTCTTACTTCTTTCTTTCTTCTCTCTTTCTTCTTTCTTTCTTTCTTCTTTCTTTCTTCTTTCTTTCTTCTTTCTTTCTTCTTTCATTCTTACTTCTTTCTTACATCTTTCTTACTTCTTTCTAACTTCTTTCTTACTTCTTTCTTACTTCTTTCTTACTTCTTTCTTACTTCTTTCTTACTTCTTTCTTACTTCTTTCTTTCTTACTTCTTTCTTACTTCTTTCTTTCTTTCTTCTTTCTTTCTTCTTTCTTTCTTTCTTACTTCTTTCTTACTTCTTTTTTTCTTTCTTCTTTCTGTATTCTTTCTTTGTTTCTTACTTCTTTCTTCTTTATTTCTTTCATCTTTCTTTCTTCTTTCTTTCGTCTTTCTTTCTTCATTCTTTCTTCTTTCTTTCTTTCTTACTTCTTTCTTACTTCTTTCTTTCTTTCTTCATTCTTACTTCTTTCTTTCTTTCTTCTTTCTTTCTTCTTTCTTTCTTCTTTCTTTCTTCTTTCTTTCTTACTTATTTCATACTTCTTTCTTACTTATTTCTTAGTTCTTTCTTACTTCTTTCTTTCTCTCTTTCTTCTTTCTTCTTTCTTACTTCTTTCTTACTTCTTTCTTTCTTTCTTCTTTCTTTCTTCTTTCTTTCTTATTTCTTACTTCTTTCTAACTTTTCTTTCTTTCCTCTTTCTTTCTTCTTTCTTTCTTCTTTCTTTCTTCTTTCTTTCTTACTTCTTTCTTACTTCTTTCTTACTTCTTTCTTACTTCTTTCTTACTTCTTTCTTTCTTCTCTCTTTCTTCTCTCTTCCTTCTCTCTTTCTTCTTTCTTTCTTCTTTCTTTCTTCTTTCTTTCTTCTTTCTTTCTAACTTCTTTCTTACTTCTTTCTTACTTCTTTCTTACTTCTTTCTATCTTCTTTCTTACTTCTTTCTTTCTTTCTTTCTTCTTTCTTCTTTCTTTCTTACTTCTTTCTTACTTCTTTCTTACTTCTTTCTTACTTCTTCCTTAATTCTTTCTTTCTTTCTTCTTTCTTTCTTCTTTCTTTCTTCTTTCTTTCTTTTTTCTTTCTTTCTTCTCTCTTTCTTCTTTCTTTCTTCTTTCTTTCTTCTCTCTTTCTTCTCTCTTTCTTCTTTCTTTCTTCTTTCCTTCTTTTCTCTTTCGTTCTTCTTTCTTTCTTCTTTATTTCTTCTTTCTTTCTTTCTACTTTCTTCTTTCTTTCTTCTTTCTTCTTTTTTTCTTTGTTCTTTCTTTCTTTCTTCTTTCTTTCTTCTTTCTTTCTTCTTTCTTTCTTCTTTCTTTCTTCTTTCTTTCTTACTTCTTTCTTACTTCTTTCTTACTTCTTTCTTCTTTCTTCTTTCTTTCTTCTTTCTTTCTTCTTTCTTTCTTACTTCTTTCTTTCTTTCTTTCTTTCTTTCTTTTTTCTTCTTTCCTTCTTACTTCTTTCTTACTTCTTTCTTCTTTCTTTCTTACTTCTTTCTAACTTCTTTCTTACTTCTTTCTTCTTTCTTCTTTCTTTCTTCTTTCATTCTTCTTTCTTTCTTACTTCTTTCTTACTTCTTTCTTACTTCTTTTTTACTTCTTTCTAACTTCTTTCTAACTTCTTTCTTACTTCTTTCTTACTTCTTTCTTACTTCTTTCTTTCTTTCTTCTTTCTTTCTTCTTTCTTTCTTCTTTCTTTCTTTCTTTCTTCTTTCTTTCTTCTTTCTTTCTTCTTTCTTTCTTATTTCTTACTTCTTTCTAATTTCTTTCTTTCTTTCTTCTTTCTTTCTTCTTTCTTTCTTTCTTCTTTCTTTCTTATTTCTTTCTAATTTCTTCTTTCTTTCTTACTTCTTTCTTACTTTTCTTTTTTTCTTTCTTACTTCTTTCTTACTTCTTTCTTACATCTTTCTTACTTCTTTCTTACTTCTTTCTTTCTTTCTTCGTTCTTCTTTCTTTTTTTCTTCTTTCTTTCTTCTTTCTTTCTTCTTTGTTTCTTACTTATTTCATACTACTTTCTTACTTATTTCTTACTTCTTTCTTACATCTTTCTCTCTTTCTCCTTTCTTCTTTCTTACTTCTTTCTTACTTCTTTCTTTCTTCTTTCTTTCTTCTTTCTTTCTTATTTCTTACTTCTTTCTAACTTCTTTCTTTCTTTCTTCTTTCTTTCTTCTTTCTTTCTTCTTTCTTTCTTATTTCTTACTTCTTTCTAACTTCTTTCTTTCTTTCTTCTTTCTTTCTTCTTTCTTTCTTCTTTCTTTCTTCTTTCTTTCTTTTTTCTTTCTTAGTTCTTTCTTAGTTCTTTCTTACTTCCTTACTTCTTTCTTACTTCTTTCTTACTTCTTTCTTTCATCTCTCTTTCTTCTCTCTTTCTTCTCTCTTTCTTATTTCTTTCTTCTTTCTTTCTTTTTTCTTTCTTCTTTCTTTCTTCTTTCTTACTTCTTTCTTACTTCTTTCTTACTTCTTTCTTACTTCTTTCTTTCTTTCTGCTTTCTTTCTTCTTTCTTTCTTCTTTATTTCTTTTTTCTTTCTTCTTTCTTTCTTACTTCTTTCTTTCTTTCTTTCTTTCTTTTTTCTTCTTTCCTTCTTACTTCTTTCTTACTTCTTTCTTCTTTCTTTCTTACTTCTTTCTTACTTCTTTCTTACTTTTCTTTTTTTCTTTCTTACTTCTTTCTTAATTCTTTCTTACTTCTTTCTTACTTCTTTCTTACTTCTTTCTTACTTCTTATTACTTCTTTCTTTCTTCTTTCTTTCTTCTTTCTTTCTTTCTTTCTTCTTTCTTTCGTGTTTCTTTCTTCTTTCTTTCTTCTTTCTTTCTTCTTTCTTTCTTCTTTCTTTCTTCTTTCTTTCTTATTTCTTAGTTCTTTCTAACCTCTTTCTTTCTCTCTTTTTTCTTTCTTCTTTCTTTCTTTCTCACTTCCTTCTTACTTCTTTCTTTCTCTCTTTCTTCTTTCTTCTTTCTTAATTCTTTCTTACTTCTTTCTTACTTCTTTCTTCTTTCTTTCTTACTTCTTTCTTCTTTCTAACTTCTTTCTTACTTCTTTGTTACTTCTTTCTTTCTTACATCTTTCTTAATTCTTTCTTACTTCATTCTTACTTCTTTCTAACTTCTTTCTTTCTTCTTTCTTTCTTCTTTCTTTCTTATTTCTTACTTCTTTCTAATTTCTTTCTTTCTTTCTTCTTTCTTTCTTCTTTCTTTCTTTCTTCTTTCTTTCTTATTTCTTTCTAATTTCTACGTTCTTTCTTACTTCTTTCTTACTTTTCTTTTTTTCTTTCTTACTTCTTTCTTACTTCTTTCTTACTTCTTTCTTACTTCTTTCTTACTTCTTTCTTACTTCTTTCTTACTTCTTTCTTTCTTCTTTCTTTCTTCTTTCTTTCTTCTTTCTTTCTTTCTTCTTTCTTTCGTCTTTCTTTCTTCTTTCTTTCTTCTTTCTTTCTTCTTTCTTCTTTCTTTCTTCTCTCTTTCTTTCTTCTTTCTTACTTCTTTATCACTTCTTTCTTTCTTCTTTCTTACTTCTTTCTTTCTTCTTTCTTACTTTTTTCTTTCTTACTTCTTTCTTACTTCTTTCTTTCTTATTTCTTAGTTCTTTCTAACTTCTTTCTTTCTTCTTTCTTACTTCTTTCTAACTTCTTTCTTACTTCTTTCTTACTTCTTTCTTACTTCTTTCTAACTTCTTTCTTTCTTCTTTCTTACTTCTTTATCACTTCTTTCTTTCTTCTTTCTTTCTTCTATCTTTCTTACTTCTTTCTTACTTCTTTCTTACTTCTTTATTACTTCTTTCTTACTTCTTTCTTACTTCTTTCTTTCTTAATACTTTTTTACTTCTTTCTTACTTCTTTCTTAATTCTTTCTTACTTCTTTCTTACTTCTTTCTTACTTCTTTCTTAATTCTTTCTTTCTTTCTTTCTTCTTTCTTTCTTCTTTCTTTCTTATTTCATACTTCTTTCTTACTTCTTTCTTCTTTCTTTCTTTCTTTCTTTCTTTCTTCTTTCTTCTTTCTTCTTTCTTTCTTACTTCTCTCTTACTTCTTTCTTACTTCTTTCTTACTACTTCCTTAATTCTTTCTTTCTTTCTTTTTTTTCTTTCTTCTTTCTTTCTTCTTTCTTTCTTCTTTCGTTCTTCGCTCTTTTTTTCTTCTTTCTTTCTTCTTTCTTTCTTCTTTATTTCTTTTTTCTTTCTTCTTTCTTTCTTTCTTCTTTCTTTCTTCTTTCTTTCTAATTTCTTCTTTCTTTCTTCTCTCTTTCTTCTCTCTTTCTTCTTTCTTTCTTCTTTCTTTCTTCTCTATTTCTTATCTCTTTCTTCTTTCTTTCTTCTTTCTTTCTTTTCTCTTTCTTTCTTCTTTCTTTCTTCTTTCTTTCTTTCTACTTTCTTTCTTCTTTCTTTCTTCTTTCTTTCTTTCTTCTTTCTTTCTTCTTCCTTTCATCTTTCTTTCTTCTTTCTTTCTTCTTTCTTTCTTCTCTCTTTCTTTCTTCTTTATTTCTTCTTTCTTTCTTCTTTCTTTCTTCTTTCTTTCTTTCTTCTTTCTTCTTTCTTTCTTCTTTCTTCTTTCTTTCTTTGTTCTTTCTTTCTTTCTTTCTTTCTTCTTTCTTTCTTCTTTCTTTTTCTTTCTTTCTTAATTTTTTCTTACTTCTTTCTTCTTTCTTCATTCTTTCTTCTTTCTTCTTTCTTTCTTACTTCTTTCTTACTTCTTTCTTACTTCTTTCTTACTTCTTTCTTCTTTCTTCTTTCTTTCTTCTTTCTTTCTTCTTTCATTTTACTTCTTTCTTATTTCTGTCTTACTTCTTACTTCGTTCTCTTCCTTTCTTCTATCTTTCTTTCTTACTTCTTTCTTTCTTTCTTCGTTCTTCTTTCTTTTTTTCTTCTTTCTTTCTTCTTTCTTTCTTCTTTCTTTGTTACTTATTTCATACTTCTTTCTTACTTATTTCTTACTTCTTTCTTCTTTCTTTCTCTCTTTCTTCTTTCTTCTTTCTTACTTCTTTCTTACTTCTATCTTTCTTCTTTCTTTCTTCTTTCTTTCTTATTGCTTACTTCTTTCTGACTTCTTTCTTTCTTCTTTCTTTCTTCTTTCTTTCTTCTTTCTTTCTTTTTTCTTTCTTAGTCCTTTCTTAGTTCTTTCTTACTTCTTTCTTACTTCTTTCTTACTTCTTTCTTACTTCTTTCTTTCTTCTCTCTTTCTTCTCTCTTCTCTCTTTCTTATTTCTTTCTTCTTTCTTTCTTTTTTCTTTCTTCTTTCATTCTTCTTTCTTTCTTAGTTTTTTCTTACTTGTTTCTTACTTCTTTCTTACTTCTTTCTTCTTTCTTTCTTTCTGCTTTCTTTCTTCTTTCTTTCTTATTTCTTACTTCTTTCTTCTTTCTTCCTTTCTTTCTTTCTTTCTTTCTTTCTTTCTTTCTTTCTTTCTTTCTTTCTTTCTTTCTTTCTTTCTTTCTTTCTTTCTTCTTTCTTCTTCCCTTCTTCTTTCTTTCTTACTTCTTTCTTACTTCTTTCTTACTTCTTTCTTTCTTCTTTCTTAATTCTTTCTTTCTTTCTTCTTTCTTTCTTCTTTCTTTCTTCTTTCTTTCTTCTTTCTTTCTTTCTTCTTTCTTTCTTCTTTCTTTCTTCTTTATTTCTTTTTTCTTTCTTCTTTCTTTCTTCCTTATTTCTTTCTTCTTTCTTTCTAATTTATTTTTCTTTCTTCTTTCTTTCTTCTGTCTTTCTTCTTCCTTTCTTCTTTCTTTCTTTCTTAATTCTTTCTTACTTCTTTCTTTCTTTCTTCTTCTTTCTTCTTTCTTTCTTTCTTACTTCTTTCTTACTTCTTTCTTACTTTCTTCTTTCTTTCTTCTTTCTTTCTTACTTATTTCATACTTCTTTCTTACTTCTTTCTTACTTCTTTCTTACTTCTTTCTTTCTCTCTTTCTTCTTTCTTCTTTCTTACTTCTTTCTTACTTCTAACTTCTTTCTTTCTTCTTTCTTTCTTATTTCTTCTTTCTAAATTCTTTCTTACTTTCTTCTTTCTTTCTCCTTTCTTTCTTCTTTCTTTCTTCTTTCTTTATTACTTCTTTCTTACTTCTTTCTTCCTTCTTTCTTTCTTCTTTCTTACTTCTTTCTTTCTTCTTTCTTACTTCTTTCTTACTTCTTTCTTACTTCTTTCTTACTTCTTTCTAACTTCTTTTTTCTTCCTTCTTTCTTCTTTCTTTCTTCTTTCTTTCTTACTTCTTTCTTACTTCTTTCTTACTTCTTCTTACTCTTCCTTTCTTCATTCTTTCTTTCTTACTTCTTTCTTACTTCTTTCTTTCTTTCTTCGTTCTTCTTTCTTTTTTTCTTCTTTCTTTCTTCTTTCTTTCTTCTTTCTTTCTTACTTATTTGATATTTCTTTCTTACTTATTTCATACTTCTTTCTTACTTATTTCTTACTTCTTTCTTTCTCTCTTTCTTCTTTCTTCTTTCTTACTTTTTTCTTACTTCTTTCTTTCTTCTTTCTTTCTTCTTTCTTTCTTCTTTCTTTCTTCTTTCTTTCTTTTTTCTTTCTTAGTTCTTTCTTTCTTTCTTCTTTCTTTCTTCTTTCTTTCTTCTTTCTTTCTTACTTCTTTCTTACATTCTGCTTTCTTTCTTCTTTCTTTCTTATTTCTTACTTCTATCTTACTTCTTTCTTCTTTCTTTCTTTCTTTCTTTCTTTCTTTCTTTCTTTCTTTCTTTCTTTCTTTCTTTCTTTCTTTCTTTCTTTCTTTCTTTCTTTCTTTCTTTCTTCTTTCTTCTTCCCTTCTTCTTTCTTTCTTCTTTCTTACTTCTTTCTTAATTCTTTCTTTCTTTCTTCTTTCTTTCTTCTTTCTTTCTAATTTCTTCTTTCTTCTTTCTTTCTTCTCTCTTTCTTCTCTCTTTCTTCTTTCTTTCTTACTTCTCTCTTCTCTCTTTCTTTCTTCTTTCTTTCTTCATTCTTTCTTCTTTCTTTCTTCTTTCTTTCTTCTTTCTTTCTTCTTTCTTTCTTCTTTCTTTCTTTCTTTCTTCTTTCTTTCTTTCTACTTTCTTTCTTCTTTCTTTCTTCTCTCTTTCTTTCTTCTTTCTTTCTTATTTCTTTCTTCTTTATTCTTTCTTTCTTCTTTCTTTCTTCTTTCTTTCTAATTTCTTCTTTCTTCTTTCTTTCTTCTCTCTTTCTTCTCTCTTTCTTCTTTCTTTCTTACTTCTCTCTTCTCTCTTTCTTTCTTCTTTCTTTCTTCATTCTTTCTTCTTTCTTTCTTCTTTCTTTCTTCTTTCTTTCTTCTTTCTTTCTTCTTTCTTTCTTTCTTTCTTCTTTCTTTCTTTCTACTTTCTTTCTTCTTTCTTTCTTCTCTCTTTCTTTCTTCTTTCTTTCTTATTTCTTTCTTCTTTCTTCTTTCTTTCTTCTTTCTTTCTTCTTTCTTTCTTTCTTTCTTCTTTCTTTCTTTCTACTTTCTTTCTTCTTTCTTTCTTCTCTCTTTCTTTCTTCTTTCTTTCTTCTTTCTTTCTTCTTTCTTTCGTCTTTCTTTCTTCTTTCTTTGTTCTTTCTTCATTCTTTCTTCTTTCTTCTTTCTTTCTTCTTTCTTTCTTCTTTCTTTCTTTGTTCTTTCTTTCTTTCTTTCTTTCTTCTTTCTTTCTTCTTTCTTTCTTCTTTCTTTCTTACTTCTTTCTTACTTCTTTCTTACTTATTTCTTTCTTCTCTCTTTCTTCTCTCTTTCTTCTCTATTTCTTCTTTCTTTCTTCTTTCTTTCTTCTTCATTTCTTACTTTTTTCTTACATATTTTTACTTCTTACTTCTTTCTTACTTCTTTCGTACTTCTTTCTTACTTCTATCTTACTTCTTACTTTCTTCTTTCTATTTTCTTTCTTTCTTCTTTCTTTCTTTCTTCTTTCTTTCTTCTTTCTTTCTTCTTTTTTTCTTCTTTCTTTCTTTCTTCTTTCTTCCTTCTTTCTTTCTTCTTTCTTTCTTTCTTCTTTCTTTCTTTTTTGTACTTTCATTCTTCTTTCTTTCTTCTTTATTCTTTATTGTATCTTTCTTATTTCTTCTTTCTTTCTTCGTTCTTTCTTTGTTTTTCTTTCTTTCTTCTACCTTTCTTCTTTCTTCTTTCTTTCTTCTCTCTTTCTTTCTTCTTTCTTTATTCCTTCTTTCTTCTTTCTTTCATCTTTCTTACTTCTTTCTTACTTCTTTGTTTCTCTCTTTCTTCTTTCTTCTTTCTTACTTCTTTCTTACTTCTTTCTAACTTCTTTCTTTCTTCTTTCTTTCTAATTTCTTACTTCTTTCTAACTTCTTTCTTTCTTTCTTCTTTCTTTCTTCTTTCTTACTTCTTTCTTTCTTCTTTCTTACTTCTTTCTTACTTCTTTCTTACTTCTTTCTTACTTCTTCCTAACTTCTTTTTTCTTCTTTCTTTCTTCTTTCTTTCTTCTTTCTTTCTTACTTCTTTCTTTCATACTTCTTTCGTACTTCTTTCTTACTTCTTTCTTACTTCTTTCTTACTTCTTTCTACTTCTTTCTTACTTCTTTCTTTCTTTCTTCTTTCTTTCTTCTTTCTTAATTCTTTCTTTCTTCTTTCTTTCTTCTTTCTTTCTTCTTTCTTTCTTCTTTCTTAATTCTTTCTTTCTTCTTTCTTTCTTCTTTCTTTCTTCTTTCTTTCTTCTTTCTTTCTTCTTCCTTTCTTTTTTTTTCTTTCTTACTTCTTTCTTACTTCTTTCTTTCTTTCTTCTTTCTTTCTTCTTTCTTTCTTTCTTACTTTTTTTTTACTTCTTTCTTTCTTTCTTCTTTCTTTCTTCTTTCTTTCTTCTTTCTTTCTTACTTATTTCATACTTCTTTCTTACTTCTTTCTTACTTCTTTCTTACTTCTTTCTTACTTCTTTCTTACTTCTTTCTTACGTCTTTCTAACTTCTTTCTTTCTTCTTTCTTTCTTCTTTCTTTCTTACTTCTTTCTTACTTCTTTGTTACTTCTTTCTTTCTTACTTCTTTCTTAATGCTTTCTTACTTCTTTCTTACTTCTTTCTTACTTCTTTCTTACTTCTTTCTAACTTCTTTCTTTCTTCTTTCTTTCTTTTTTACTTCTTTCTTACTTCTTTCTTTCTTTCTTCTTTCTTTCTTCTTTCTTTCTTTCTTACTTTTTTCTTACTTCTTTCTTTCTTTCTTCTTTCTTTCTTCTTTCTTTCTTCTTTATTTCTTCTTTCTTTCTTCTTTCTTTCTTACTTCTTTCTTACTTCTTTCTTACTTCTTTCTTATTTCTTTCTTACTACTTTCTTACTTCTTTCTTACTTCTTTCTTACTTCTTTCTTCTTTCTTTCTTACTTCTTTCTTACTTCTTTCTAACTTCTTTCTTACTTCTTTCTTACTTCTTTCTTACTTCTAACTTCTTTCTAACTTCTTTCTTACTTCTTTGTTACTTCTTTCTTACTTCTAACTTCTTTCTTACTTCTTTCTAACTTCTTTCTAACTTCTTTCTTACTTCTTTGTTACTTCTTTCTTACTTCTAACTTCTTTCTTTCTTCTTTCTTTCTTCTTTCTTTCTTTCTTACTTTTTTCTTACTTCTTTCTTTCTTTCTTCTTTCTTTCTTCTTTATTTCTTCTTTCTTTCTTCTTTCTTTCTTCTTTCCTTCTTTCTTTCTTCTTTCTTACTTTCTTTCTTCTTTCTTACTTCTTTCTTTCTTCTTTCTTACTTCTTTCTTACTTCTTTCTTTCTTCTCTCTTTCTTTCTTCTTTCTTTCTTATTTCTTTCTTCTTTCTTTCTTACTTCTTTCTTACTTCTTTCTTACTTCTTTCTTTCGTACTACTTTCGTACTTCTTTCTTACTTCTTTCTTTCTTCTTTCTTACTTCTTTCTTACTTCTTTCTTTCTTTCTTCTTTCTTTCTTCTTTCTTTCTTTCTTCTTTCTTTCTTCTTTCTTTCTCTCTTACTTTTTTCTTCTTTCTTTCTTTCTTCTTTCTTTCTTCTTTCTTTCTTCTTTATTTCTTCTATCTTTCTTCTTTCTTTCTTCTTTTTTCTTTCTTCGTTCTTTCTTTTTTTTTCTTTCTTACTTCTTTCTTACTTCTTTCTTTCTTTCTTCTTTCTTTCTTCTTTCTTTCTTCTTTCTTTCTTCTTTATTTCATACTTCTTTCTTACTTATTTCTTACTTCTTTCTTACTTCTTTCTTAATTCTTTCTTACTTCTTTCTTACTTCTTTCTTCTTTCTTTCTTACTTCTTTCTTACTTCTTTCTAACTTCTTTCTTACTTCTTTGTTACTTCTTTCTTTCTTACATCTTTCTTAATTCTTTCTTACTTCATTCTTACTTCTTTCTAACTTCTTTCTTTCTTCTTTCTTTCTTATTTCTTTCTTATTTATTTCTTCTTTCTTTCTTCTTACTTTCTTCTTTCTTTCTTTCTTACTTCTTTCTTTCTTTCTTCTTTCTTACTTCTTTCTTTCTTTCTTCTTTCTTTCTTCTTTCTTTCTTACTTCTTTCTTACTTCTTTGTTACTTCTTTCTTTCTTACTGCTTTCTTAATTCTTTACTTCTTTCTTACTTCTTTCTTACTTCTTTCTAACTTCTTTCCTACTTATTTGTTACTTCTTTCTTTCTTACTTCTTTCTTAATTCTTTCTTACTTCAATCTTACTTCTTTCTAACTTCTTTCTTTCTTCTTTCTTTCTTCTTTCTTTCTTCTTTCTTTCTTCTTTCTTTCTTCTTTATTTCTTCTTTCTTTCTTCTTTCTTTCTTCTTTCTTTCTTTCTTACTTCTTTCTTACTTCTTTCTTACTTCTTTCTTCTTTCTTTCTTACTTCTTTCTTACTTCTTTCTAACTTCTTTCTTACTTCTTTCTTACTTCTTTCTTACTTCTTTCTAACTTCTTTCTTACTTCTTTGTTACTTCTTTCTTTCTTACTTCTTTCTTAATTCTTTCTTACTTCATTCTTACTTCTTTCTAACTTCTTTCTTTCTTCTTTCTTCTTTCTTTCTTCTTTCTTTCTTCTTTCTTTCTTCTTCCTTTCTTCTTTCTTTCTTTCTTACTTCTTTCTTACTTCTTTCTTTCTTTCTTCTTTCTTTCTTCTTTCTTTCTTCTTTCTTTCTTCTTCCTTTCTTTTTTTTTCTTTCTTACTTCTTTCTTACTTCTTTCTTTCTTTCTTCTTTCTTTCTTCTTTCTTTCTTTCTTACTTTTTTTTTACTTCTTTCTTTCTTTCTTCTTTCTTTCTTCTTTCTTTCTTCTTTCTTTCTTACTTATTTCATACTTCTTTCTTACTTCTTTCTTACTTCTTTCTTACTTCTTTCTTACTTCTTTCTTACTTCTTTCTTACTTCTTTCTTACTTCTTTCTTCTTTCTTTCTTACTTCTTGCTTACTTCTTTCTAACTTCTTTCTTACTTCTTTCTTACTTCTTTCTTACTTCTTTCTAACTTCTTTCTTACTTCTTTGTTACTTCTTTCTTTCTTACTTCTTTCTTAATTCTTTCTTACTTCATTCTTACTTCTTTCTAACTTCTTTCTTTCTTCTTTCTTTCTTATTTCTTTCTTCTTTATTTCTTCTTTCTTTCTTCTTACTTTATTCTTTCTTTCTTTCTTACTTCTTTCTTACTTCTTTCTTTCTTTCTTCTTTCTTACTTCTTTCTTTCTTTCTTCTTTCCTTCTTCTTTCTTTCTTCTTTCTTTCTTACTTCTTTCTTACTTCTTTGTTACTTCTTTCTTTCTTACTTCATTCTTAATTCTTTACTTCTTTCTTACTTCTTTCTTACTTCTTTCTTACTTCTTTCTAACTTCTTTCTTACTTCTTTGTTACTTCTTTCTTTCTTACTTCTTTCTTAATTCTTTCTTACTTCAATCTTACTTCTTTCTAACTTCTTTCTTTCTTCTTTCTTTCTTCTTCCTTTCTTCTTTCTTTCTTCTTTCTTTCTTCTTCCTTTCTTCTTTCTTTCTTTCTTACTTCTTTCTTACTTCTTTCTTTCTTTCTTCTTCCTTTCTTCTTTCTTTCTTTCTTACTCCTTTCTTACTTCTTTCTTTCCTTCTTCTTTCTTTCTTCTTTCTTTCTTTCTTACTTTTTTCTTACGTCTTTCTTTCTTTCTTCTTTCTTTCTTCTTTCTTTCTTCTTTATTTCTTCTTTCTTTCTTCTTTCTTTCTTCTTTCTTCTTTCTTTCTTCTTCCTTTCTTCTTTCTTTCTTTCTTACTTCTTTCTTACTTCTTTCTTTCTTTCTTCTTTCTTTCTTCTTTCTTTCTTCTTTCTTTCTTCTTCCTTTCTTTTTTTTCTTTCTTACTTCTTTCTTACTTCTTTCTTTCTTTCTTCTTTCTTTCTTCTTTCTTTCTTTCTTACTTTTTTTTTACTTCTTTCTTTCTTTCTTCTTTCTTTCTTCTTTCTTTCTTCTTTCTTTCTTACTTATTTCATACTTCTTTCTTACTTCTTTCTTACTTCTTTCTTACTTCTTTCTTACTTCTTTCTTACTTCTTTCTTACGTCTTTCTAACTTCTTTCTTTCTTCTTTCTTTCTTCTTTCTTTCTTACTTCTTTCTTACTTCTTTGTTACTTCTTTCTTTCTTACTTCTTTCTTAATGCTTTCTTACTTCTTTCTTACTTCTTTCTTACTTCTTTCTTACTTCTTTCTAACTTCTTTCTTTCTTCTTTCTTTCTTTTTTACTTCTTTCTTACTTCTTTCTTTCTTTCTTCTTTCTTTCTTCTTTCTTTCTTTCTTACTTTTTTCTTACTTCTTTCTTTCTTTCTTCTTTCTTTCTTCTTTCTTTCTTCTTTATTTCTTCTTTCTTTCTTCTTTCTTTCTTACTTCTTTCTTACTTCTTTCTTACTTCTTTCTTATTTCTTTCTTACTACTTTCTTACTTCTTTCTTACTTCTTTCTTACTTCTTTCTTCTTTCTTTCTTCTTTCTTACTTCTTTCTAACTTCTTTCTTACTTCTTTCTTACTTCTTTCTTACTTCTAACTTCTTTCTAACTTCTTTCTTACTTCTTTGTTACTTCTTTCTTACTTCTAACTTCTTTCTTACTTCTTTCTAACTTCTTTCTAACTTCTTTCTTACTTCTTTGTTACTTCTTTCTTACTTCTAACTTCTTTCTTTCTTCTTTCTTTCTTCTTTCTTTCTTTCTTACTTTTTTCTTACTTCTTTCTTTCTTTCTTCTTTCTTTCTTCTTTATTTCTTCTTTCTTTCTTCTTTCTTTCTTCTTTCCTTCTTTCTTTCTTCTTTCTTACTTTCTTTCTTCTTTCTTACTTCTTTCTTTCTTCTTTCTTACTTCTTTCTTACTTCTTTCTTTCTTCTCTCTTTCTTTCTTCTTTCTTTCTTATTTCTTTCTTCTTTCTTTCTTACTTCTTTCTTACTTCTTTCTTACTTCTTTCTTTCGTACTACTTTCGTACTTCTTTCTTACTTCTTTCTTTCTTCTTTCTTACTTCTTTCTTACTTCTTTCTTTCTTTCTTCTTTCTTTCTTCTTTCTTTCTTTCTTCTTTCTTTCTTCTTTCTTTCTCTCTTACTTTTTTCTTCTTTCTTTCTTTCTTCTTTCTTTCTTCTTTCTTTCTTCTTTATTTCTTCTATCTTTCTTCTTTCTTTCTTCTTTTTTCTTTCTTACTTCTTTCTTACTTCTTTCTTTCTTTCTTCTTTCTTACTTCTTTCTTTCTTTCTTCTTTCTTTCTTACTTATTTCATACTTCTTTCTTACTTATTTCTTACTTCTTTCTTACTTCTTACTTTCTTTCTTCTTTCTTCTTTCTTACTTCTTTCTTACTTCTTTCTAACTTCTTTCTTTCTTCTTTCTTTCTTATTTCTTACTTCTTTCTAACTTCTTTCTCTCTTTCTTCTTTCTTTCTCCTTTCTTTCTTCTTTCTTTCTTACTTCTTTCTTACTACTTTGTTACTTCTTTCTTTCTTACTTCTTTCTTAATTCTTTCTTACTTCTTTGTAACTTCTTTCTTCCTTCTTTCTTACTTCTTTCTTACATCTTTCTAACTTCTTTCTTACTTCTTTCTTACTTCTTTCTTACTTCTTTCTTACTTCTTTCTTTCTTTCTTCTTTCTTTCTTCTTTCTTAATTCTTTCTTTCTTCTTTCTTTCTTCTTTCTTTCTTCTTTCTTTCTTCTTCCTTTCTTCTTTCTTTCTTTCTTACTTCTTTATTACTTCTTTCTTTCTTTCTTCTTTCTTTCTTCTTTCTTTCTTCTTTCTTTCTTTCTTACTTTTTTCTTACTTCTTTCTTTCTTTCTTCTTTCTTTCTTCTTTCTTTCTTCTTTGTTTCTTCTTTCTTTCTTCTTTCTTTCTTTCTTACTTATTTCTTACTTCTTTCTTTCTTCTTTCTTACTTCTTTCTTTCTTTCTTCTTTCTTTCTTCTTTCTTTCTTCTTATTTCTTACTTATTTCATACTTCTTTCTTACTTATTTCTTACTTCTTTCTTACTTCTTTGTTTCTCTCTTTCTTCTTTCTTCTTTCTTACTTCTTTCTTACTTCTTTCTAACTTCTTTCTTTCTTCTTTCTTTCTTATTTGTTACTTCTTTCTAACTCCTTTCTTTCTTTCTTCTTTCTTTTTCCTTTCTTTCTTCTTTCTTTCTTCTTTCTTTCTTCTTTTTTCTTACTTCTTTCTTCCTTCTTTCTTTCTTCTTTCTTACTTCTTTCTTTCTTCTTTCTTACTTCTTTGTTACTTCTTTCTTACTTCTTTCTTACTTCTTTCTAACTTCTTTTTTCTTCTTTCTTTCTTCTTTCTTTCTTCTTTCTTTCTTACTTCTTTCTTACTTCTTTCTTAATTCTTTCTTTCGTACTTGTTTCGTACTTCTTTCTTACTTCTTTCTTATTTCTTTCTTACTTCTGTCTTACTTCATTCTTACTTTCTTCTTTCTTTCTTCTTTCTTAATTCTTTCTTTCTTCTTTCTTTCTTCTTTCTTTCTTCTTTCTTTCTTCTTCCTTTCTTCTTTCTTTCTTTCTTACTTCTTTCTTACTTCTTTCTTTCTTTCTTCTTTCTTTCTTCTTTCTTTCTTCTTTAATTCTTCTTTCTTTCTTCTTTCTTTCTTCTTTCTTTCTTTCTTACTTCTTTCTTACTTCTTTCTTAATTCTTTCTTAATTCTTTCTTTCGTACTTCTTTCGTACTTCTTTCTTACTTCTTTCTTACTTCTTTCTTACTTCTTTCTTTCTTTCTTCTTTCTTTCTTCTTTATTAATTCTTTCTTTCTTCTTTCTTTCTTCTTTCTTTCTTATTTCTTTCTTCTTCCTTTCTTCTTCCTTTCTTTCTAACTTCTTTCTTACTTCTTTCTTTCTTACTTCTTCCTTACTTCTTTCTTCCTTTCTTCTTTCTTTCTTCTTTCTTTCTTCTTTCTTTCTTATTTCTTACTTCTTTCTAACTTCTTTGTCTCTTTCTTCTTTCTTTCTCCTTTCTTTCTTCTTTCTTTCTTCTTTCTTTCTTCTTTCTTTCTTACTTCTTTCTTACTTCTTTCTTACTTCTTTCTTACTTCTTTCTTACTTCTTTCTTCCTTCTTTCTTTCTTCTTTCTTACTTCTTTCTTTCTTCTTTCTTACTTCTTTCTTACTTCTTTCTTACTTCTTTCTTACTTCTTTCTAACTTCTTTTTTCTTCTTTCTTTCTTCTTTCTTTCTTCTTTCTTTCTTAATTCTTTCTTACTTCTTTCTTTCTTTCTTCTTTCTTACTTCTTTCGTACTTCTTTCGTACTTCTTTCTTACTTCTTTCTTACTTCTTTCTTCTTTCTCTACCTCTTTCTTCTTTCTTTCTTACTTCTTTCTTACTTCTTTCTTACTTCTTTCTTACTTCTTTCTTACTTCTTTCTTTCTTACTTCTTTCTTACTTGTTTCTTACTTATTTCTAACTTCTTTCTTACTTCTTTCTTACTTCTTTCTTACTTCTTTCTAACTTCTTTCTTTCTTCTTTCTTTTTTCTTTCTTTCTTCTTTGTTTCTTACTTCTTTCTTCTTTCTTTCTTACTTCTTTCTTACTTCTTTCTTACTTCTTTCTTCTTTCTTTCTTACTTCTTTCTTCTTTCTTTCTTCTTTCTTTCTTCTTTCTTTCTTACTTCTTTCTTACTTCTTTCTTACTTCTTTCTTACTTCTTTCTTACTTCTTTCTTCCTTCTTTCTTTCTTCTTTCTTACTTCTTTCTTTCTTCTTTCTTACTTCTTTCTTACTTCTTTCTTACTTCTTTCTTACTTCTTTCTAACTTCTTTTTTCTTCTTTCTTTCTTCTTTCTTTCTTCTTTCTTTCTTACTTCTTTCTTACTTCTTTCTTTCTTTCTTCTTTCTTACTTCTTTCGTACTTCTTTCGTACTTCTTTCTTACTTCTTTCTTACTTTTTTCTTACTTCTTTCTCTACTTCTTTCTTCTTTCTTTCTTACTTCTTTCTTACTTCTTTCTTACTTCTTTCTTACTTCTTTCTTACTTGTTTCTTACTTATTTCTAACTTCTTTCTTACTTCTTTCTTACTTCTTTCTAACTTCTTTCTTTCTTCTTTCTTTCTTATTTGTTACTTCTTTCTAACTTCTTTCTTTCTTTCTTCTTTCTTTTTCCTTTCTTTCTTCTTTCTTTCTTGTTTCTTTCTTCTTTTTTCTTACTTCTTTCTTCCTTCTTTCTTTCTTCTTTCTTACTTCTTTGTTACTTCTTTCTTACTTCTTTCTTACTTCTTTCTAAATTCTTTTTTCTTCTTTCTTTCTTCTTTCTTTCTTCTTTCTTTCTTACTTCTTTCTTACTTCTTTCTTAATTCTTTCTTTCGTACTTGTTTCGTACTTCTTTCTTACTTCTTTCTTATTTCTTTCTTAATTCTTTCTTTCTTCTTTCTTTCTTCTTTCTTTCTTCTTTCTTTCTTCTTCCTTTCTTCTTTCTTTCTTTCTTACTTCTTTCTTACTTCTTTCTTTCTTTCTTCTTTCTTTCTTCTTTCTTTCTTTCTTACTTCTTTCTTACTTCTTTCTTTCTTTCTTCTTTCTTTCTTCTTTCTTTCTTCTTCAATTCTTCTTTCTTTCTTCTTTCTTTCTTCTTTCTTTCTTTCTTACTTCTTTCTTACTTCTTTCTTACTTCTTTCTTAATTCTTTCTTTCGTACTTCTTTCGTACTTCTTTCTTACTTCTTTCTTACTTCTTTCTTCCTTCTTTCTTACTTCTTTCTTTCTTTCTTCTTTCTTTCTTCTTTATTAATTCTTTCTTTCTTCTTTTTTTCTTCTTTCTTTCTTCTTTCTTTCTTCTTCCTTTCTTCTTTCTTTCTTTCTAACTTCTTTCTTACTTCTTTCTTTCTTACTTCTTTCTTACTTCTTTCTTTCTTTCTTCTTTCTTTCTTCTTTCTTTCTTCTTTATTTCTTATTTCTTACTTCTTTCTAACTTCTTTCTCACTTTCTTCTTTCTTTCTCCTTTCTTTCTTCTTTCTTTCTTCTTTCTTTCTTCTTTCTTTCTTACTTCTTTCTTACTTCTTTCTTACTTCTTTCTTACTTCTTTCTTACTTCTTTCTAACTTCTTTTTTCTTCTTTCTTTCTTCTTTCTTTCTTCTTTCTTTCTTAATTCTTTCTTACTTCTTTCTTTCTTTCTTCTTTCTTACTTCTTTCGTACTTCTTTCGTACTTCTTTCTTACTTCTTTCTTACTTCTTTCTTACTTCTTTCTCTACCTCTTTCTTCTTTCTTTCTTACTTCTTTCTTACTTCTTTCTTCTTTCTTTCTTACTTCTTTCTTCTTTCTTTCTTCTTTGTTTCTTCTTTCTTTCTTACTTCTTTCTTACTTCTTTCTTACTTCTTTCTTACTTCTTTCTTCCTTCTTTCTTCCTTCTTTCTTTCTTCTTTCTTACTTCTTTCTTTCTTCTTTCTTACTTCTTTCTTACTTCTTTCTTACTTCTTTCTTACTTCTTTCTAACTTCTTTTTTCTTCTTTCTTTCTTCTTTCTTTCTTCTTTCTTTCTTACTTCTTTCTTACTTCTTTCTTTCTTTCTTCTTTCTTACTTCTTTCGTACTTCTTTCGTACTTCTTTCTTACTTCTTTCTTACTTTTTTCTTACTTCTTTCTCTACTTCTTTCTTCTTTCTTTCTTACTTCTTTCTTACTTCTTTCTTACTTCTTTCTTACTTGTTTCTTACTTATTTCTAACTTCTTTCCTACTTCTTTCTTACTTCTTTCTTACTTCTTTCTAACTTCTTTCTTTCTTCTTTCTTTTTTCTTTCTTTCTTCTTTGTTTCTTACTTCTTTCTTCTTTCTTTCTTACTTCTTTCTTACTTCTTTCTTACTTCTTTCTTACTTCTTACTTCTTACTTCTTTCTTCATTCTTTCTTACTTCTTTCTTACTTCTTTCTTAATTCTTTCTTTATTCTTTCTTACTTCTTTCTTACTTCTTTCTTACTTCTTTCTTACTTCTTTCTTTCTTTCTCCTTCCTTTCTTCTTTCTTTCTTATTTCTAAATTCTTTCTAACTTCTTTCTTATTTCTTTCTTACTTCTTTCTTTCTTCTTTCTTACTTCTTTCTAACTTCTTTCTTACTTCTTTCTTACTTCTTTCTAAATTTTTTCTTACTTCTTTCTTACTTCTTTCTTACTTCTTTCTAACTTCTTTCTTTCTTCTTTCTTTCTTTTTTCTTTCTTACTTCTTTCTTACTTCTTTCTTACTTCTTTCTTACTTCTTTCTTACGTCTTTCTAACTTCTTTCTTTCTTCTTTCTTTCTTCTTTCTTTCTTACTTCTTTCTTACTTCTTTGTTACTTCTTTCTTTCTTACTTCTTTCTTAATGCTTTCTTACTTCTTTCTTACTTCTTTCTTACTTCTTTCTTACTTCTTTCTAACTTCTTTCTTTCTTCTTTCTTTCTTCTTTCTTTCTTTTTTACTTCTTTCTTACTTCTTTCTTTCTTTCTTCTTTCTTTCTTCTTTCTTTCTTTCTTACTTTTTTCTTACTTCTTTCTTTCTTTCTTCTTTCTTTCTTCTTTCTTTCTTCTTTATTTCTTCTTTCTTTCTTCTTTCTTTCTTACTTCTTTCTTACTTCTTTCTTACTTCTTTCTTATTTCTTTCTTACTACTTTCTTACTTCTTTCTTACTTCTTTCTTACTTCTTTCTTCTTTCTTTCTTACTTCTTTCTTACTTCTTTCTAACTTCTTTCTTACTTCTTTCTTACTTCTTTCTTACTTCTAACTTCTTTCTAACTTCTTTCTTACTTCTTTGTTACTTCTTTCTTACTTCTAACTTCTTTCTTACTTCTTTCTAACTTCTTTCTAACTTCTTTCTTACTTCTTTGTTACTTCTTTCTTACTTCTAACTTCTTTCTTTCTTCTTTCTTTCTTCTTTCTTTCTTTCTTACTTTTTTCTTACTTCTTTCTTTCTTTCTTCTTTCTTTCTTCTTTCTTTCTTCTTTATTTCTTCTTTCTTTCTTCTTTCTTTCTTATTTCTTTCTTCTTTCTTTCTTACTTATTTCATACTTCTTTCTTACTTAATTCTTACTTCTTTCTTACTTATTTCTTACTTCTTTCTTACTTCTTTCTTACTTCTTTCTTACTTCTTTCTTACTTCTTTCTTACTTCTTTCTTCTTCTTTCTTACTTCTTTCTTACTTCTTTCTAACTTCTTTCTTACTTCTTTCTTACTTCTTTCTTACTTCTTTCTAACTTCTTTCTTACTTCTTTGTTACTTCTTTATTTCTTACTTCTTTCTTAATTCTTTCTTACTTCATTCTTACTTCTTTCTAACTTCTTCCTTTCTTCTTTCTTTCTTCTTTCTTTCTTCTCTCTTTCTTCTTTCTTTCTTCTTCCTTTCTTCTTTCTTTCTTTCTTACTTCTTTCTTACTTCTTTCTTTCTTTCTTCTTTCTTTCTTCTTTCTTTCTTACTTTTTTCTTACTTCTTTCTTTCTTTCTTCTTTCTTTCTTCTTTCTTTCTTCTTTATTTCTTCTTTATTTCTTCTTTCTTCTTTCTTTCTTACTTCTTTCTTACTTCTTTCTTACTTCTTTCTTACTTCTTTCTTACTTCTTTCTTACTTCTTTCTTTCTTTCTTCTTCCTTTCTACTTTCTTTCTTATTTCTAAATTCTTTCTAACTTCTTTCTTATTTCTTTCTTACTTCTTTCTTTGTTTCTTCTTTCTTAATTCTTTCTTACTTCTTTCTAACTACTTTCTTACTTCTTTCTTACTTCTTTCTTTCTTCTTTCTTTCTTCTTTATTTCTTCTTTCTTCTTTCTTTCTTCTTTCTTTCTTACTTCTTTGTTACTTCTTTGTTACTTCTTTCTTTCTTCTTTCTTACTTCTTTCTTACTTCTTTCTTCTTTCTTTCTTACTTCTTTCTTACTTCTTTCTTACTTCTTTCTCACTTCTTTCTTACTTCTATCTTCATTCCTCCTTACTTCTTTCTTCTTTCTTTCTTACTTCTTTCTTACTTCTTTCTTACTTATTTATTTCTTACTTCTTTCTTACTTCTTTCTTACTTCTTTCTAACTTCTTTCTTACTTCTTTCTTACTTCTTTCTTACTTCTTTCTAACTTCTTTCTTTCTTCTTTCTTTTTTCTTTCTTTCTTCTTTGTTTCTTACTTCTTTCTTCTTTCTTTCTTATTTCTTTCTTAATTCTTTCTTACTACTTTCTAACTACTTTCTTACTTCTTTCTTACTTCTTTCTTTCTTCTTTCTTTCTTCTTTATTTCTTCTTTCTTTCTTCTTTCTTTCTTCTTTCTTTCTTACTTCTTTCTTACTTTTTCTTACTTCTTTCTTACTTCTTTCTTACTTCTTTCTTACTTCTTTCTTTCTTTCTTCTTTCTTTCTTTCTTCTTTCTTTCTTCTTTCTTTCTTCGTTCTTTCTTTTTTTTTCTTTCTTACTTCTTTCTTACATCTTTCTTTCTTTCTTCTTTCTTTCTTCTTTCTTTCTTCTTTCTTTCTTCTTTATTTCATACTTCTTTCTTACTTATTTCTTACTTCTTTCTTACTTCTTTCTTAATTCTTTCTTACTTCTTTCTTACTTCTTTCTTCTTTCTTTCTTACTTCTTTCTTACTTCTTTCTAACTTCTTTCTTACTTCTTTGTTACTTCTTTCTTTCTTACATCTTTCTTAATTCTTTCTTACTTCATTCTTACTTCTTTCTAACTTCTTTCTTTCTTCTTTCTTTCTTATTTCTTTCTTATTTATTTCTTCTTTCTTTCTTCTTACTTTCTTCTTTCTTTCTTTCTTACTTCTTTCTTTCTTTCTTCTTTCTTACTTCTTTCTTTCTTTCTTCTTTCTTTCTTCTTTCTTTCTTACTTCTTTCTTACTTCTTTGTTACTTCTTTCTTTCTTACTGCTTTCTTAATTCTTTACTTCTTTCTTACTTCTTTCTTACTTCTTTCTAACTTCTTTCCTACTTATTTGTTACTTCTTTCTTTCTTACTTCTTTCTTAATTCTTTCTTACTTCAATCTTACTTCTTTCTAACTTCTTTCTTTCTTCTTTCTTTCTTCTTTCTTTCTTCTTTCTTTCTTCTTTCTTTCTTCTTTATTTCTTCTTTCTTTCTTCTTTCTTTCTTCTTTCTTTCTTTCTTACTTCTTTCTTACTTCTTTCTTACTTCTTTCTTCTTTCTTTCTTACTTCTTTCTTACTTCTTTCTAACTTCTTTCTTACTTCTTTCTTACTTCTTTCTTACTTCTTTCTAACTTCTTTCTTACTTCTTTGTTACTTCTTTCTTTCTTACTTCTTTCTTAATTCTTTCTTACTTCATTCTTACTTCTTTCTAACTTCTTTCTTTCTTCTTTCTTCTTTCTTTCTTCTTTCTTTCTTCTTTCTTTCTTCTTCCTTTCTTCTTTCTTTCTTTCTTACTTCTTTCTTACTTCTTTCTTTCTTTCTTCTTTCTTTCTTCTTTCTTTCTTCTTTCTTTCTTCTTCCTTTCTTTTTTTTTCTTTCTTACTTCTTTCTTACTTCTTTCTTTCTTTCTTCTTTCTTTCTTCTTTCTTTCTTTCTTACTTTTTTTTTACTTCTTTCTTTCTTTCTTCTTTCTTTCTTCTTTCTTTCTTCTTTCTTTCTTACTTATTTCATACTTCTTTCTTACTTCTTTCTTACTTCTTTCTTACTTCTTTCTTACTTCTTTCTTACTTCTTTCTTACTTCTTTCTTACTTCTTTCTTCTTTCTTTCTTACTTCTTGCTTACTTCTTTCTAACTTCTTTCTTACTTCTTTCTTACTTCTTTCTTACTTCTTTCTAACTTCTTTCTTACTTCTTTGTTACTTCTTTCTTTCTTACTTCTTTCTTAATTCTTTCTTACTTCATTCTTACTTCTTTCTAACTTCTTTCTTTCTTCTTTCTTTCTTATTTCTTTCTTCTTTATTTCTTCTTTCTTTCTTCTTACTTTATTCTTTCTTTCTTTCTTACTTCTTTCTTACTTCTTTCTTTCTTTCTTCTTTCTTACTTCTTTCTTTCTTTCTTCTTTCCTTCTTCTTTCTTTCTTCTTTCTTTCTTACTTCTTTCTTACTTCTTTGTTACTTCTTTCTTTCTTACTTCATTCTTAATTCTTTACTTCTTTCTTACTTCTTTCTTACTTCTTTCTTACTTCTTTCTAACTTCTTTCTTACTTCTTTGTTACTTCTTTCTTTCTTACTTCTTTCTTAATTCTTTCTTACTTCAATCTTACTTCTTTCTAACTTCTTTCTTTCTTCTTTCTTTCTTCTTCCTTTCTTCTTTCTTTCTTCTTTCTTTCTTCTTCCTTTCTTCATTCTTTCTTTCTTACTTCTTTCTTACTTCTTTCTTTCTTTCTTCTTCCTTTCTTCTTTCTTTCTTTCTTACTCCTTTCTTACTTCTTTCTTTCCTTCTTCTTTCTTTCTTCTTTCTTTCTTTCTTACTTTTTTCTTACGTCTTTCTTTCTTTCTTCTTTCTTTCTTCTTTCTTTCTTCTTTATTTCTTCTTTCTTTCTTCTTTCTTTCTTCTTTCTTCTTTCTTTCTTCTTCCTTTCTTCTTTCTTTCTTTCTTACTTCTTTCTTACTTCTTTCTTTCTTTCTTCTTTCTTTCTTCTTTCTTTCTTCTTTCTTTCTTCTTCCTTTCTTTTTTTTTCTTTCTTACTTCTTTCTTACTTCTTTCTTTCTTTCTTCTTTCTTTCTTCTTTCTTTCTTTCTTACTTTTTTTTTACTTCTTTCTTTCTTTCTTCTTTCTTTCTTCTTTCTTTCTTCTTTCTTTCTTACTTATTTCATACTTCTTTCTTACTTCTTTCTTACTTCTTTCTTACTTCTTTCTTACTTCTTTCTTACTTCTTTCTTACGTCTTTCTAACTTCTTTCTTTCTTCTTTCTTTCTTCTTTCTTTCTTACTTCTTTCTTACTTCTTTGTTACTTCTTTCTTTCTTACTTCTTTCTTAATGCTTTCTTACTTCTTTCTTACTTCTTTCTTACTTCTTTCTTACTTCTTTCTAACTTCTTTCTTTCTTCTTTCTTTCTTTTTTACTTCTTTCTTACTTCTTTCTTTCTTTCTTCTTTCTTTCTTCTTTCTTTCTTTCTTACTTTTTTCTTACTTCTTTCTTTCTTTCTTCTTTCTTTCTTCTTTCTTTCTTCTTTATTTCTTCTTTCTTTCTTCTTTCTTTCTTACTTCTTTCTTACTTCTTTCTTACTTCTTTCTTATTTCTTTCTTACTACTTTCTTACTTCTTTCTTACTTCTTTCTTACTTCTTTCTTCTTTCTTTCTTACTTCTTTCTTACTTCTTTCTAACTTCTTTCTTACTTCTTTCTTACTTCTTTCTTACTTCTAACTTCTTTCTAACTTCTTTCTTACTTCTTTGTTACTTCTTTCTTACTTCTAACTTCTTTCTTACTTCTTTCTAACTTCTTTCTAACTTCTTTCTTACTTCTTTGTTACTTCTTTCTTACTTCTAACTTCTTTCTTTCTTCTTTCTTTCTTCTTTCTTTCTTTCTTACTTTTTTCTTACTTCTTTCTTTCTTTCTTCTTTCTTTCTTCTTTCTTTCTTCTTTATTTCTTCTTTCTTTCTTCTTTCTTTCTTATTTCTTTCTTCTTTCTTTCTTACTTATTTCATACTTCTTTCTTACTTAATTCTTACTTCTTTCTTACTTATTTCTTACTTCTTTCTTACTTCTTTCTTACTTCTTTCTTACTTCTTTCTTACTTCTTTCTTACTTCTTTCTTCTTCTTTCTTACTTCTTTCTTACTTCTTTCTAACTTCTTTCTTACTTCTTTCTTACTTCTTTCTTACTTCTTTCTAACTTCTTTCTTACTTCTTTGTTACTTCTTTATTTCTTACTTCTTTCTTAATTCTTTCTTACTTCATTCTTACTTCTTTCTAACTTCTTTCTTTCTTCTTTCTTTCTTCTTTCTTTCTTCTTTATTTCTTCTTTATTTCTTCTTTCTTCTTTCTTTCTTACTTCTTTCTTACTTCTTTCTTACTTCTTTCTTACTTCTTTCTTACTTCCTTCTTACTTCTTTCTTTCTTTCTTCTTCCTTTCTACTTTCTTTCTTATTTCTAAATTCTTTCTAACTTCTTTCTTATTTGTTTCTTACTTCTTTCTTTCTTTCTTCTTTCTTAGTTCTTTCTTACTTCTTTCTAACTACTTTCTTACTTCTTTCTTACTTCTTTCTTTCTTCTTTCTTTCTTCTTTATTTCTTCTTTCTTCTTTCTTTCTTCTTTCTTTCTTACTTCTTTGTTACTTCTTTCTTACTTCTTTCTTACTTCTTTCTTACTTCTTTCTTACTTCTTTCTTCTTTCTTTCTTACTTCTTTCTTACTTCTTTCTTACTTCTTTCTCACTTCTTTCTTACTTCTATCTTCATTCCTCCTTACTTCTTTCTTCTTTCTTTCTTACTTCTTTCTTACTTCTTTCTTACTTATTTATTTCTTACTTCTTTCTTACTTCTTTCTTACTTCTTTCTAACTTCTTTCTTACTTCTTTCTTACTTCTTTCTTACTTCTTTCTAACTTCTTTCTTTCTTCTTTCTTTTTTCTTTCTTTCTTCTTTGTTTCTTACTTCTTTCTTCTTTCTTTCTTATTTCTTTCTTAATTCTTTCTTACTACTTTCTAACTACTTTCTTACTTCTTTCTTACTTCTTTCTTTCTTCTTTCTTTCTTCTTTATTTCTTCTTTCTTTCTTCTTTCTTTCTTCTTTCTTTCTTACTTCTTTCTTACTTTTTCTTACTTCTTTCTTACTTCTTTCTTACTTCTTTCTTACTTCTTTCTTTCTTTCTTCTTTCTTTCTTCTTTCTTTCTTCTTTCTTTCTTCTTCCTTTCTTTTTTTTTCTTTCTTACTTCTTTCTTACTTCTTTCTTTCTTTCTTCTTTCTTTCTTCTTTCTTTCTTTCTTACTTTTTTTTTACTTCTTTCTTTCTTCTTTCTTTCTTCTTTCTTTCTTCTTTCTTTCTTCTTTCTTTCTTACTTATTTCATACTTCTTTCTTACTTATTTCTTACTTCTTTCTTACTTCTTTCTTAATTCTTTCTTACTTCTTTCTTACTTCTTTCTTCTTTCTTTCTTACTTCTTTCTTACTTCTTTCTAACTTCTTTCTTTCTTCTTACTTTCTTCTTTCTTTCTTTCTTACTTCTTTCTTTCTTTCTTCTTTCTTACTTCTTTCTTTCTTTCTTCTTTCTTTCTTCTTTCTTTCTTACTTCTTTCTTACTTCTTTGTTACTTCTTTCTTTCTTACTGCTTTCTTAATTCTTTACTTCTTTCTTACTTCTTTCTTACTTCTTTCTAACTTCTTTCCTACTTATTTGTTACTTCTTTCTTTCTTACTTCTTTCTTAATTCTTTCTTACTTCAATCTTACTTCTTTCTAACTTCTTTCTTTCTTCTTTCTTTCTTCTTTCTTTCTTCTTTCTTTCTTCTTTCTTTCTTCTTTATTTCTTCTTTCTTTCTTCTTTCTTTCTTCTTTCTTTCTTTCTTACTTCTTTCTTACTTCTTTCTTACTTCTTTCTTCTTTCTTTCTTACTTCTTTCTTACTTCTTTCTAACTTCTTTCTTACTTCTTTCTTACTTCTTTCTTACTTCTTTCTAACTTCTTTCTTACTTCTTTGTTACTTCTTTCTTTCTTACTTCTTTCTTAATTCTTTCTTACTTCATTCTTACTTCTTTCTAACTTCTTTCTTTCTTCTTTCTTTCTTCTTTCTTTCTTCTTTCTTTCTTCTTTCTTTCTTCTTCCTTTCTTCTTTCTTTCTTTCTTACTTCTTTCTTACTTCTTTCTTTCTTTCTTCTTTCTTTCTTCTTTCTTTCTTCTTTCTTTATTCTTCCTTTCTTTTTTTTTCTTTCTTACTTCTTTCTTTCTTCTTTCTTTCTTTCTTCTTTCTTTCTTTCTTACTTTTTTTTTTACTTCTTTCTTTCTTTCTTCTTTCTTTCTTCTTTCTTTCTTCTTTCTTTCTTACTTATTTCATACTTCTTTCTTACTTCTTTCTTACTTCTTTCTTACTTCTTTCTTACTTCTTTCTTACTTCTTTCTTACTTCTTTCTTACTTCTTTCTTACTTCTTTCTTCTTTCTTTCTTACTTCTTGCTTACTTCTTTCTAACTTCTTTCTTACTTCTTTCTTACTTCTTTCTTACTTCTTTCTAACTTCTTTCTTACTTCTTTGTTACTTCTTTCTTTCTTACTTCTTTCTTAATTCTTTCTTACTTCATTCTTACTTCTTTCTAACTTCTTTCTTTCTTCTTTCTTTCTTATTTCTTTCTTCTTTATTTCTTCTTTCTTTCTTCTTACTTTATTCTTTCTTTCTTTCTTACTTCTTTCTTACTTCTTTCTTTCTTTCTTCTTTCTTACTTCTTTCTTTCTTTCTTCTTTCCTTCTTCTTTCTTTCTTCTTTCTTTCTTACTTCTTTCTTACTTCTTTGTTACTTCTTTCTTTCTTACTTCATTCTTAATTCTTTACTTCTTTCTTACTTCTTTCTTACTTCTTTCTTACTTCTTTCTAACTTCTTTCTTACTTCTTTGTTACTTCTTTCTTTCTTACTTCTTTCTTAATTCTTTCTTACTTCAATCTTACTTCTTTCTAACTTCTTTCTTTCTTCTTTCTTTCTTCTTTCTTTCTTCTTTCTTTCTTCTTTCTTTCTTCTTCCTTTCTTCTTTCTTTCTTTCTTACTTCTTTCTTTCTTTCTTCTTCCTTTCTTCTTTCTTTCTTTCTTACTCCTTTCTTACTTCTTTCTTTCCTTCTTATTTCTTTCTTCTTTCTTTCTTTCTTACTTTTTTCTTACGTCTTTCTTTCTTTCTTCTTTCTTTCTTCTTTCTTTCTTCTTTATTTCTTCTTTCTTTCTTCTTTCTTTCTTCTTTCTTTCTTTCTTACTTCTTTCTTACTTCTTTCTTTCTTTCTTCTTTGTTACTTCTTTCTTTCTTTCTTCTTTCTTTCTTCTTTCTTTCTTACTTCTTTCTTACTTCTTTGTTACTTCTTTCTTTCTTACTTCTTTCTTAATTCTTTCCTACTTCTTTCTAACTTCTTTCTTACTTCTTTCTTAGTTCTTTCTTACTTCTTTCTAACTTCTTTCTTTCTTCTTTCTTTCTTCTTTCTTTCTTCTTTCTTTCTTCTTTCTTTCTTCTTCCTTTCTTTTTTTTTCTTTCTTACTTCTTTCTTACTTCTTTCTTTCTTTCTTCTTTCTTTCTTCTTTCTTTCTTTCTTACTTTTTTCTTACTT
This sequence comes from Columba livia, assembly GCF_036013475.1. Taxonomy (NCBI): domain Eukaryota; kingdom Metazoa; phylum Chordata; class Aves; order Columbiformes; family Columbidae; genus Columba; species Columba livia. Next base: position 206,432 of record NW_027043280.1, read on the forward strand.
CTTTCTTTCTTTCTTCTTTCTTTCTTCTTTCTTTCTTCTTTCTTTCTTCTTTCTTTCTTACTTATTTCATACTTCTTTCTTACTTATTTCTTACTTCTTTCTTACTTATTTCTTACTTCTTTCTTACTTCTTTCTTACTTCTTTCTTACTTCTTTCTTACTTCTTTCTTCTTTCTTTCTTACTTGTTTCTTACTTCTTTCTAACTTCTTTCTTACTTCTTTCTTACTTCTTTCTGACTTCTTTCTAACTTCTTTCTTACTTCTTTGTTACTTCTTTCTTTCTTACTTCTTTCTTAATTCTTTCTTACTTCATTCTTACTTCTTTCTAACTTCTTGCTTTCTTCTTTCTTTCTTCTTTCTTTCTTCTCTCTTTCTTCTTTCTTCTTCCTTTCTTCTTTCTTTCTTTCTTACTTCTTTCTTACTTCTTTCTTTCTTTCTTCTTTCTTTCTTCTTTCTTTCTTTCTTACGTTTTTCTTACTTCTTTCTTTCTTTCTTCTTTCTTTCTTCTTTCTTTCTTCTTTATTTCTTCTTTATTTCTTCTTTCTTCTTCCTTTCTTACTTCTTTCTTACTTCTTTCTTACTTCTTTCTTACTTCTTTCTTACTTCTTTCTTTCTTTCTTCTTCCTTCTTTCTTTCTTATTTCTAAATTCTTTCTAACTTCTTTCTTATTTCTTTCTTACTTCTTTCTTTCTTTCTTCTTTCTTACTTATTTTTTACTTCTTTCTTACTTCTTTCTTAGTTCTTTCTTACTTCTTTCTTACTTCTTTCTTCTTTCTTTCTTCTTTCTTACTTCTTTCTAACTTCTTTCTTACTTCTTTCTTACTTCTTTCTTACTTCTTTCTAACTTCTTTCTTACTTCTTTGTTACTTCTTTCTTTCTTACTTCTTTCTTAATTCTTTCTTACTTCATTCTTACTTCTTTCTAACTTCTTTCTTTCTTCTTTCTTTCTTCTTTCTTTCTTCTTCCTTTCTTCCTTCTTTCTTTCTTACTTCTTTCTTACTTCTTTCTTTCTTTCTTCTTTCTTTCTTCTTTCTTTCTTTCTTACTTTTTTCTTACTTCTTTCTTTCTTTCTTCTTTCTTTCTTCTTTCTTTCTTCTTTATTTCTTCTTTCTTTCTTCTTTCTTCTTTATTTCTTACTTCTTTCTTACTTCTTTCTTACTTCTTTCTTACTTCTTTCTTACTTCTTTCTTACTTCTTTCTTTCTTTCTTCTTCCTTTCTTCTTTCTTTCTTATTTCTAAATTCTTTCTAACTTCTTTCTTATTTCTTTCTTCTTTCTTTCTTCTTTCTTTCTTCTTTATTTCTTCTTTCTTTCTTCTTTCTTTCTTACTTCTTTCTTACTTCTTTCTTACTTCTTTCTTATTTCTTTCTTACTACTTTCTTACTTCTTTCTTACTTCTTTCTTACTTCTTTCTTCTTTCTTTCTTACTTCTTTCTTACTTCTTTCTAACTTCTTTCTTACTTCTTTCTTACCTCTTTCTTACTTCTTTCTTACTTCTTTCTAACTTCTTTCTTACTTCTTTGTTACTTCTTTCTTACTTCTAACTTCTTTCTTACTTCTTTCTAACTTCTTTCTAACTTCTTTCTTACTTCTTTGTTACTTCTTTCTTACTTCTAACTTGTTTCTTTCTTCTTTCTTTCTTCTTTCTTTCTTTCTTACTTTTTTCTTACTTCTTTCTTTCTTTCTTCTTTCTTTCTTCTTTCTTTCTTCTTTCTTTCTTCTTTCTTTCTTACTTATTTCATACTTCTTTCTTACTTATTTCTTACTTATTTCTTACTTCTTTCTTATTTCTTTCTTACTTCTTTCTTACTTCTTTCTTACTTCTTTCTTCTTTCTTTCTTACTTCTTTCTTACTTCTTTCTATCTTCTTTCTTACTTCTTTCTTACTTCTTTCTTACTTCTTTCTAACTTCTTTCTTACTTCTTTGTTACTTCTTTCTTTCTTACTTCTTTCTTAATTCTTTCTTACTTCATTCTTACTTCTTTCTTTCTTCTTTCTTTCTTCTTTATTTCTTCTTTCTTTCTTCTTTCTTTCTTACTTCTTTCTTACTTCTTTCTTACTTCTTTCTTATTTCTTTCTTACTACTTTCTTACTTCTTTCTTACTTCTTTCTTACTTCTTTCTTCTTTCTTTCTTACTTCTTTCTTACTTCTTTCTAACTTCTTTCTTACTTCTTTCTTACTTCTTTCTTACTTCTTTCTAACTTCTTTCTAACTTCTTTCTTACTTCTTTGTTACTTCTTTCTTACTTCTAACTTCTTTCTTACTTCTTTCTAACTTCTTTCTAACTTCTTTCTTACTTCTTTGTTACTTCTTTCTTACTTCTAACTTCTTTCTTTCTTCTTTCTTTCTTCTTTCTTTCTTTCTTACTTTTTTCTTACTTCTTTCTTTCTTTCTTCTTTCTTTCTTCTTTCTTTCTTCTTTCTTTCTTCTTTCTTTCTTACTTATTTCATACTTCTTTCTTACTTCTTTCTTACTTCTTTCTTACTTCTTTGTTACTTCTTTCTTACTTCTTTCTTCTTTCTTTCTTACTTCTTTCTTACTTATTTCTAACTTCTTTCTTACTTCTTTCTTACTTCTTTCTTACTTCTTTCTAACTTCTTTCTTACTTCTTTGTTACTTCTTTCTTTCTTACTTCTTTCTTAATTCTTTCTTACTTCATTCTTACTTCTTTCTAACTTCTTGCTTTCTTCTTTCTTTCTTCTTTCTTTCTTCTCTCTTTCTTCTTTCTTTCTTCTTCCTTTCTTCTTTCTTTCTTTCTTACTTCTTTCTTACTTCTTTCTTTCTTTCTTCTTTCTTTCTTCTTTCTTTCTTTCTTACTTTTTTCTTACTTCTTTCTTTCTTTCTTCTTTCTTAATTCTTTCTTACTTCTTTCTAACTACTTTCTTACTTCTTTCTTAATTCTTTCTTTCTTCTTTCTTTCTTCTTTATTTCTTCTTTCTTCTTTCTTTCTTCTTTCTTTCTTACTTCTTTGTTACTTCTTTCTTACTTCTTTCTTAATTCTTTCTTTCGTACTTCTTTCGTACTTCTTTCTTACTTCTTTCTTACTTCTTTCTTACTTCTTTCTTACTTCTTTCTTTCTTTCTTCTTTCTTTCTTCTTTATTAATTCTTTCTTTCTTCTTTCTTTCTTCTTTCTTACTTCTTTCTTTCTTACTTCATTCTTACTTCTTTCTTTCTTTCTTCTTTCTTTCTTCTTTCTTTCTTCTTTCTTTCTTATTTCTTACTTCTTTCTAACTTCTTTCTCTCTTTCTTCTTTCTTTCTCCTTTCTTTCTTCTTTCTTTCTTCTTTCTTTCTTCTTTCTTTCTTACTTCTTTCTTACTTCTTTCTTACTTCTTTCTTACTTCTTTCTTACTTCTTTCTTACTTCTTTCTTCCTTCTTTCTTTCTTCTTTCTTACTTCTTTCTTTCTTCTTTCTTACTTCTTTCTTACTTCTTTCTTACTTCTTTCTTACTTCTTTCTAACTTCTTTTTTCTTCTTTCTTTCTTCTTTCTTTCTTCTTTCTTTCTTAATTCTTTCTACTTCTTTCTTTCTTTCTTCTTTCTTACTTATTTCGTACTTCTTTCGTACTTCTTTCTTACTTCTTTCTTACTTCTTTCTTACTTCTTTCTCTACCTCTTTCTTCTTTCTTTCTTACTTCTTTCTTACTTCTTTCTTACTTCTTTCTTTCTTACTTCTTTCTTACTTGTTTCTTACTTATTTCTAACTTCTTTCTTACTTCTTTCTTACTTCTTTCTAACTTCTTTCTTTCTTCTTTCTTTTTTCTTTCTTTCTTCTTTGTTTCTTACTTCTTTCTTCATTCTTTCTTACTTCTTTCTTACTTCTTTCTTACTTCTTTCTTCTTTCTTTCTTACTTCTTTCTTCTTTCTTTCTTCTTTCTTTCTTCTTTCTTTCTTACTTCTTTCTTACTTCTTTCTTACTTATTTCTTACTTCTTTCTTCCTTCTTTCTTTCTTCTTTCTTACTTCTTTCTTTCTTCTTTCTTACTTCTTTCTTACTTCTTTCTTACTTCTTTCTTACTTCTTTCTAACTTCTTTTTTCTTCTTTCTTTCTTCTTTCTTTCTTCTTTCTTTCTTCTTTCTTTCTTACTTCTTTCTTACTTCTTTCTTTCTTTCTTCTTTCTTACTTCTTTCGTACTTCTTTCGTACTTCTTTCTTACTTCTTTCTTACTTTTTTCTTACTTCTTTCTCTACTTCTTTCTTCTTTCTTTCTTACTTCTTTCTTACTTTTTTCTTACTTCTTTCTTACTTCTTTCTTACTTGTTTCTTACTTATTTCTACCTTCTTTCTTACTTCTTTCTTACTTCTTTCTAACTTCTTTCTTTCTTCTTTCCTTCTTATTTGTTACTTCTTTCTAACTTCTTTCTTTCTTTCTTCTTTCTTTTTCCTTTCTTTCTTCTTTCTTTCTTCTTTCTTTCTTCTTTTTTTCTTACTTCTTTCTTCCTTCTTTCTTTCTTCTTTCTTACTTCTTTCTTTCTTCTTTCTTACTTCTTTGTTACTTCTTTCTTACTTCTTTCTTACTTCTTTCTATATTCTTTTTTCTTCTTTCTTTCTTCTTTCTTTCTTCTTTCTTTCTTACTTCTTTCTTACTTCTTTCTTAATTCTTTCTTTCGTACTTGTTTCGTACTTCTTTCTTACTTCTTTCTTATTTCTTTCTTACTTCTGTCTTACTTCATTCTTTCTTTCTTCTTTCTTTCTTCTTTCTTAATTCTTTCTTTCTTCTTTCTTTCTTCTTTCTTTCTTCTTTCTTTCTTCTTCCTTTCTTCTTTCTTTCTTTCTTACTTCTTTCTTACTTCTTTCTTTCTTTCTTCTTTCTTTCTTCTTTCTTTCTTTCTTACTTCTTTCTTACTTCTTTCTTTCTTTCTTCTTTCTTTCTTCTTTCTTTCTTCTTTAATTCTTCTTTCTTTCTTCTTTCTTTCTTCTTTCTTTCTTTCTTACTTCTTTCTTACTTCTTTCTTACTTCTTTCTTAATTCTTTCTTTCGTACTTCTTTCGTACTTCTTTCTTAGTTCTTTCTTACTTCTTTCTTACTTCTTTCTTACTTCTTTCTAACTTCTTTTTTCTTCTTTCTTTCTTCTTTCTTTCTTCTTTCTTTCTTAATTCTTTCTTACTACTTTCTTTCTTTCTTCTTTCTTACTTCTTTCGTACTTCTTTCTTACTTCTTTCTTACTACTTTCTTACTTCTTTCTTACTTGTTTCTCTACCTCTTTCTTCTTTCTTTCTTACTTCTTTCTTACTTCTTTCTTACTTCTTTCTTACTTCTTTCTTGCTTCTTTCTTTCTTACTTCTTTCTTACTTGTTTCTTACTTATTTCTAACTTCTTTCTTACTTCTTTCTTACTTCTTTCTTACTTCTTTCTAACTTCTTTCTTTCTTCTTTCTTTTTTCTTTCTTTCTTCTTTGTTTCTTACTTCTTTCTTCTTTCTTTCTTACTTCTTTCTTACTTCTTCTTACTTCTTTCTTCTTTCTTTCTTACTTCTTTCTTCTTTCTTTCTTCTTTCTTTCTTCTTTCTTTCTTACTTCTTTCTTACTTCTTTCTTACTTCTTTCTTACTTCTTTCTTCCTTCTTTCTTTCTTCTTTCTTACTTCTTTCTTTCTTCTTTCTTACTTCTTTCTTACTTCTTTCTTACTTCTTTCTAACTTCTTTTTTCTTCTTTCTTTCTTCTTTCTTTCTTCTTTCTTTCTTACATCTTTCTTACTTCTTTCTCTACTTCTTTCTTCTTTCTTTCTTACTTCTTTCTTACTTCTTTCTTACTTCTTTCTTACTTCTTTCTTACTTGTTTCTTACTTATTTCTAACTTCTTTCTTACATCTTTCTTATTTCTTTCTTACTTCTTTCTAACTTCTTTCTTTCTTCTTTCTTTCTTCTTTCTTTCTTCTTTGTTTCTTACTTCTTTCTTCTTTCTTTCTTACTTCTTTCTTACTTCTTTCTTACTTCTTTCTTACTTCTTACTTCTTACTTCTTTCTTCTTTCTTTCTTACTTCTTTCTTACTTCTTTCTTAATTCTTTCTTTATTCTTTCTTACTTCTTTCTTACTTCTTTCTTACTTCTTTCTTACTTCTTTCTTCCTTTCTCCTTCCTTTCTTTCTTTCTTATTTCTTCTTTCTTTCTTCTTTCTTTCTTATTTCTTTCTTCTTTCTTTCTTACTTATTTCATACTTCTTTCTTACTTAATTCTTACTTCTTTCTTACTTCTTTCTTACTTCTTTCTTACTTCTTTCTTACTTCTTTCTTACTTCTTTCTTACTTCTTTCTTACTTCTTTCTTACTTCTTTCTTCTTTCTTTCTTACTTCTTTCTTACTTCTTTCTAACTTCTTTCTTACTTCTTTCTTACTTCTTTCTTACTTCTTTCTAACTTCTTTCTTACTTCTTTGTTACTTCTTTCTTTCTTACTTCTTTCTTAATTCTTTCTTACTTCATTCTTACTTCTTTCTAACTTCTTGCTTTCTTCTTTCTTTCTTCTTTCTTTCTTCTCTCTTTCTTCTTTCTTTCTTCTTCCTTTCTTCTTTCTTTCTTTCTTACTTCTTTCTTACTTCTTTCTTTCTTTCTTCTTTCTTTCTTCTTTCTTTCTTTCTTACTTTTTTCTTACTTCTTTCTTTCTTTCTTCTTTCTTTCTTCTTTCTTTCTTCTTTATTTCTTCTTTATTTCTTCTTTCTTCTTTCTTTCTTACTTCTTTCTTACTTCTTTCTTACTTCTTTCTTACTTCTTTCTTACTTCTTTCTTTCTTTCTTCTTCCTTCTTTCTTTCTTATTTCTAAATTCTTTCTAACTTCTTTCTTATTTCTTTCTTACTTCTTTCTTTCTTTCTTCTTTCTTACTTATTTTTTCTTCTTTCTTTCTTCTTTCTTAGTTCTTTCTTACTTCTTTCTTACTTCTTTCTTCTTTCTTTCTTACTTCTTTCTTACTTCTTTCTAACTTCTTTCTTACTTTTTTCTTACTTCTTTCTTACTTCTTTCTAACTTCTTTCTTTCTTCTTTCTTTCTTCTTCCTTTCTTCCTTCTTTCTTCTTTCTTTCTTCTTTCTTTCTTCTTCCTTTCTTCCTTCTTTCTTTCTTACTTCTTTCTTAATTCTTTCTTACTTCATTCTTACTTCTTTCTAACTTCTTTCTTTCTTCTTTCTTTCTTCTTTCTTTCTTCTTTCTTTCTTCTTTCTTTCTTCTTTCTTTCTTCTTCCTTTCTTCCTTCTTTCTTTCTTACTTCTTTCTTACTTCTTTCTTTCTTTCTTCTTTCTTTCTTCTTTCTTCCTTTCTTACTTTTTTCTTACTTCTTTCTTTCTTTCTTCTTTCTTTCTTCTTTCTTTCTTCTTTATTTCTTCTTTCTTTCTTCTTTCTTCTTTCTTTCTTACTTCTTTCTTACTTCTTTCTTACTTCTTTCTTACTTCGTTCTTACTTCTTTCTTTCTTTCTTCTTCCTTTCTTCTTTCTTTCTTATTTCTAAATTCTTTCTAACTTCTTTCTTATTTCTTTCTAACTTCTTTCTTTCTTTCTTCTTTCTTAATTCTTTCTTACTTCTTTCTAACTACTTTCTTACTTCTTTCTTACTACTTTCTTTCTTCTTTCTTTCTTCTTTATTTCTGCTTTCTTTCTTCTTTCTTTCTTCTTTCTTTCTTACTTCTTTCTTACTTCTTTCTTACCTCTTTCTTACTTCTTTCTTACTTCTTTCTTACTTCTTTCTTACTTCTATCTTCATTCCTCCTTACTTCTTTCTTCTTTCTTTCTTACTTCTTTCTTACTTCTTTCTTACTTATTTCTTTCTTACTTCTTTCTTACTTCTTTCTTACTTCTTTCTAACTTCTTAATTACTTCTTTCTTACTTCTTTCTTACTTCTTTCTAACTTCTTTCTTTCTTCTTTCTTTTTTCTTTCTTTCTTCTTTGTTTCTTACTTCTTTCTTCTTTCTTTCTTATTTCTTTCTTAATTCTTTCTTACTTCTTTCTAACTACTTTCTTACTTCTTTCTTACTTCTTTCTTTCTTCTTTCTTTCTTCTTTATTTCTTCTTTCTTTCTTCTTTCTTTCTTCTTTCTTTCTTACTTCTTTCTTACTTCTTTCTTACTTCTTTCTTACTTCTTTCTTACTTCTTTCTTCTTTCTTTCTTTCTTCTTTCTTACTTCTTTCTAACTTCTTTCTTACTTCTTTCTTACTTCTTTCTTACTTCTTTCTAACTTCTTTCTTACTTCTTTGTTACTTCTTTCTTTCTTACTTCTTTCTTTCTTCTTTCTTACTTCATTCTTACTTCTTTCTAACTTCTTTATTTCTTCTTTCTTTCTTCTTTCTTTCTTCTTTCTTTCTTCTTTCTTTCTTCTTCCTTTCTTCTTTCTTTCTTTGTTACTTCTTTCTTACTTCTTTCTTTCTTTCTTCTTTCTTTCTTCTTTCTTTCATCTTTCTTTCTTCTTCCTTTCTTTTTTTTTCTTTCTTACTTCTTTCTTACTTCTTTCTTTCTTTCTTCTTTCTTTCTTCTTTCTTTCTTTCTTATTTTTTTTTTTACTTCTTTCTTTCGTACTTCTTTCTTTCTTCTTTCTTTCTTCTTTCTTTCTTCTTTCTTTCTTACCTATTTCATACTTCTTTCTTACTTATTTATTACTTCTTTCTTACTTCTTTCTTACTTCTTTCTTACTTCTTTCTTACTTCTTTCTTACTTCTTTCTTCTTTCTTTCTTACTCCTTTCTTACTTCTTTCTAACTTCTTTCTTACTTCTTTCTTACTTCTTTCTTACTTCTTTCTAACTTCTTTCTTACTTCTTTGTTACTTCTTTCTTTCTTACTTCTTTCTTAATTCTTTCTTACTTCATTCTTACTTCTTTCTAACTTCTTTCTTTCTTCTTTCTTTCTTCTTCCTTTCTTCTTTCTTTCTTCTTTCTTTCTTCTTTCTTTCTTCTTCCTTTCTTCCTTCTTTCTTTCTTACTTCTTTCTTACTTCTTTCTTTCTTTCTTCTTTCTATCTTCTTTCTTTCTTTCTTACTTTTTTCTTACTTCTTTCTTTCTTTCTTCTTTCTTTCTTCTTTCTTTCTTCTTTCTTCTTTCTTTCTTACTTCTTTCTTACTTCTTTCTTACTTCTTTCTTACTTCTTTCTTACTTCTTTCTTACTTCTTTCTTACTTCTTTCTTTCTTTCTTCTTCCTTTCTTCTTTCTTTCTTATTTCTAAATTCTTTCTAACTTCTTTCTTACTTCTTTCTTTCTTTCTTCTTTCTTAATTCTTTCTTACTTCTTTCTAACTACTTTCTTAATTCTTTCTTACTTCTTTCTTTCTTCTTTCTTTCTTTATTTCTTCTTTCTTTCTTCTTTCTTTCTTCTTTCTTTCTTACTTCTTTCTTACTTCTTTCTTACTTCTTTCTTTCTTTCTTCTTTCTTACTTCTTTCTTCTTTCTTTCTTACTTCTTTCTTACTTCTTTCTTTCTTCTTTCTTACTTCTTTCTTACTTCTTTCTTACTTCTTTCTTACTTCCTTCTTCATTCCTCCTTACTTCTTTCTTCTTTCTTTCTTACTTCTTTCTTTCTTCTTTCTTACTTCTTTCTTTCTTTCTTCTTTCTTTCTTCATTCTTTCTTCTTTCTTTCTTACTTCTTTCTTACTTCTTTGTTACTTCTTTCTTTCTTAATTCTTTCTTACTTCTTTCTTTCTTCTTTCTTTCTTCATTCTTACTTCTTTCTTACTTCTTTCTTACTTCTTTCTAACTTCTTTCTTTCTTTCTTCTTTCTTTCTTCTTTCTTTCTTCTTTCTTTCGTCTTTCTTTCTTCTTTCTTTCTTACTTATTTCATACTTCTTTCTTACTTATTTCTTACTTCTTTCTTACTTCTTTCTTTCTCTCTTTCTTCTTTCTTCTTTCTTACTTCTTTCTTACTTCCTTCTAACTTCTTTCTTTCTTCTTTCTTTCTTATTTCTTACTTCTTTCTAACTTCTTCCTCTCTTTCTTCTTTCTTTCTCCTTTCTTTCTTCTTTCTTTCTTCTTTCTTTCTTCTTTCTTTCTTACTTCTTTCTTACTTCTTTCTTACTTCTTTCTTACTTCTTTCTTACTTCTTTCTTCCTTCTTTCTTTCCTCTTTCTTACTTCTTTCTTTCTTCTTTCTTACTTCTTTCTTACTTCTTTCTTACTTCTTTCTTACTTCTTTCTAACTTCTTTTTTCTTCTTTCTTTCTTCTTTCTTTCTTCTTTCTTTCTTACTTCTTTCTTACTTCTTTCTTTCTTTCTTCTTTCTTACTTCTTTCGTACTTCTTTCGTACTTCTTTCTTACTTCTTTCTTACTTCTTTCTTACTTCTTTCTCTACTTCTTTCTTCTTTCTTTCTTTCTTCTTTCTTACTTCTTTCTTTCTTCTTTCTTTCTTCTTTATTTCTTCTTTCTTTTTTCTTTCTTTCTTCTTTGTTTCTTACTTCTTTCTTCTTTCTTTCTTATTTCTTTATTAATTCTTTCTTACTTCTTTCTAACTACTTTCTTACTTCTTTCTTACTTCTTTCTTTCTTCTTTCTTTCTTCTTTATTTCTTCTTTCTTTCTTCTTTCTTTCTTCTTTCTTTCTTCTTCCTTTCTTCTTTCTTTGTTTCTTACTTCTTTCTTACTTCTTTCTTTCTTTCTTCTTTCTTTCTTCTTTCTTTCTTCTTCCTTTCTTTTTTTTCTTTCTTACTTCTTTCTTACTTCTTTCTTTCTTTCTTCTTTCTTTCTTCTTTCTTTCTTCTTTCTTTCTTTCTTACTTTTTTTTTACTTCTTTCTTTCTTTCTTCTTTCTTTCTTCTTTCTTTCTTCTTTCTTTCTTCCTTCTTTCTTACTTATTTCATACTTCTTTCTTACTTATTTATTACTTCTTTCTTACTTCTTTCTTAGTTCTTTCTTACTTCTTCTTACTTCTTTCTTACTTCTTTCTAACTTCTTTCTTACTTCTTTGTTACTTCTTTCTTTCTTACTTCTTTCTTAATTCTTTCTTACTTCATTCTTCTTTCTAACTTCTTTCTTTCTTCTTTCTTTCTTCTTTCTTTCTTCTTTCTTTCTTCTTTCTTTCTTCTTTCTTTCTTCTTCCTTTCTTCCTTCTTTCTTTCTTCTTTCTTACTTCTTTCTTTCTTTCTTCTTTCTTTCTTCTTTCTTTCTTTCTTACTTTTTTCTTACTTCTTTCTTTCTTTCTTTCTTCTTTCTTTCTTCTTTCTTCTTTATTTCTTCTTTCTTTCTTCTTTCTTCTTTCTTTCTTACTTCTTTCTTACTTCTTTCTTACTTCTTTCTTTCTTTCTTCTTCCTTTCTTCTTTCTTTCTTATTTCTAAATTCATTCTAACTTCTTTCTTATTTCTTTCTTACTTCTTTCTTTCTTTCTTCTTTCTTAATTCTTTCTTACTTCTTTCTAACTACTTTCTTACTTCTTTCTTACTTCTTTCTTTCTTCTTTCTTTCTTCTTTATTTCTTCTTTCTTTCTTCTTTCTTTCTTCTTTCTTTCTTACTTCTTTCTTACTTCTTTCTTACTTCTTTCTTTCTTACTTCTTTCTTACTTCTTTCTTACTTCTTTCTTACTTCTTTCTTCATTCCTCCTTACTTCTTTCTTCTTTCTTTCTTACTTCTTTCTTTCTTCTTTCTTACTTCTTTCTTTCTTTGTTCTTTCTTTCTTCTTTCTTTCTTCTTTCTTTCTTACTTCTTTCTTACTTCTTTGTTACTTCTTTCTTTCTTACTTCTTTCTTAATTATTTCTTACTTCTTTCTAACTTCTTTCTTACTTCTTTCTTACTTCTTCCTTACTTCTTTCTAACTTCTTTCTTTCTTTCTTCTTTCTTACTTCTTTGTTACTTCTTTCTTTCTTCTTTCTTTCTTCTTCCTTTCTTTTTTTTTTCTTTCTTACTTCTTTCTTACTTCTTTCTTTCTTTCTTCTTTCTTTCTTCTTTCTTTCTTTCTTACTTCTTTCTTACTTCTTTCTTTCTTTCTTCTTTCTTTCTTCTTTCTTTCTTCTTTCTTTCTTCTTTCTTTCTTACTTATTTCATACTTCTTTCTTACTTATTTCTTACTTCTTTCTTACTTCTTTCTTTCTCTCTTTCTTCTTTCTTCTTTCTTACTTCTTTCTTACTTCCTTCTAACTTCTTTCTTTCTTCTTTCTTTCTTATTTCTTACTTCTTTCTAACTTCTTCCTCTCTTTCTTCTTTCTTTCTCCTTTCTTTCTTCTTTCTTTCTTCTTTCTTTCTTCTTTCTTTCTTACTTCTTTCTTACTTCTTTCTTACTTCTTTCTTACTTCTTTCTTACTTCTTTCTTCCTTCTTTCTTTCTTCTTTCTTACTTCTTTCTTTCTTCTTTCTTACTTCTTTCTTACTTCTTTCTTACTTCTTTCTAACTTCTTTTTCTTCTTTCTTTCTTCTTCCTTTCTTCTTTCTTTCTTACTTCTTTCTTACTTCTTTCTTTCTTTCTTCTTCTTACTTCTTTCTTACTTCTTTCGTACTTCTTTCGTACTTCTTTCTTACTTCTTTCTTACTTCTTTCTTACTTCTTTCTCTTCTTCTTTCTTCTTTCTTTCTTACTTCTTTCTTACTTCTTTCTTACTTCTTTCTTTCTTCTTTCTTACTTCTTTCTTTCTTCTTTCTTACTTCTTTCTTACTTCTTTCTTACTTCTTTCTTCTTTCTTTCTTACTTCTTTCTTATTTCTTTCTTACTTCTTTCTTACTTCTTTCTTACTTTTTTCTTCATTCCTCCTTACTTCTTACCTCTTTCTTCTTACTTCTTTCTTACTTCTTTCTTACTTCTTCCTTACTTCTTTCTTTCTTCTTTCTTTCTTCTTTCTTTCTTACTTCTTTCTTACTTCTTCCTTACTTCTTTCTTTCTTACTTCTTTCTTAATTCTTTCTTACTTCTTTCTAAATTCTTTCTAACTTCTTTCTTACTTCTTTCTTACTTCTTTCTAACTTGTTTCTTTCTTCATTCTTATTTTTTCTTTCTTCTTTGTTTCTTACTTCTTTCTTCATTCTTTCTTACTTCTTTCTTACTTCTTTCTTACTTCTTTCTAACTTCTTTCTTTCTTCTTTCTTTCTTCTTTCTTTCTTCTTTCTTTCTTCTTTCTTTCTTCTTTCTTTCTTCTTCCTTTCTTCTTTCTTTCTTTCTTACTTCTTTCTACTTCTATCTTTCTTTCTTCTTTCTTTCTTCTTTCTTTCTTTCTTACTTTTTTCTTACTTCTTTCTTTCTTCTTCTTTCTTTCTTCTTTCTTTCTTTCTTCTTCTTTCTTACTTCTTTCTTTCTTTCTTCTTTCTTACTTCTTTCTTTCTTCTTTCTTACTTCTTTCTTTCTTCTTTATTTCTTCTTTCTTTCTTCTTTCTTTCTTCTTTCTTTCTTACTTCTTTCTTACTTCTTTGTTACTTCTTTCTTTCTTACTTCTTTCTTAATTCTTTCTTACTTCTTTCTAACTTCTTTCTTACTTCTTACTTCTTTCTTACTTCTTTCTAACTTCTTCCTTTCTTCTTTCTTTCTTCTTTCTTTCTTTCTTACTTTTTTCTTACTTCTTTCTTTCTTTCTTTTCTTTCTTCTTTCTTTCTTCTTTCTTTCTTCTTTCTTTCTTCTTACTTTCTTCTTTCTTTCTTACTTCTTTCTTAATTCTTTCTTACTTCTTTCTTACTTCTTTCTTACTTCTTTCTTTCTTTCTTCTTCCTTTCTTCTTTCTTTCTTATTTCTAAATTCTTTCTAACTTCTTTCTTATTTCTTTCTTACTTCTTTCTTTCTTTCTTCCTCCTTTCTTCTTTCTTTCTTATTTCTAAATTCTTTCTAACTTCTTTCTTACTTCTTTGTTACTTCTTTCTTTCTTACTTCTTTCTTAATTCTTTCTTACTTCTTTCTTACTTCTTTCTAACTTCTTTCTTTCTTCTTTCTTTCTTATTTCTTTCTTCTTTCTTTCTTCTTCCTTTCTTCTTTCTTTCTTTCTTACTTCGTTCTTACTTCTTTCTTTCTTTCTTTCTTCTTTCTTTCTTCTTTCTTTCTTTCTTAGTTTTTTCTTACTTCTTTCTTTCTTTCTTCTTTCTTTCTTCTTTATTTCTTCTTTCTTTCTTCTTTCTTTCTTCTTTTTTTCTTACTTATTTCTTACTTCTTTCTTACTTCTTTCTTACTTCTTTCTTACTTCTTTCTTACTTCTTTCTTTCTCTCTTCTTCCTTTCTTCTTTATTTCTTATTCTAAATTCTTTCTAACTTCTTTCTTATTTCTTTCTTACTTCTTTCTTTCTTTCTTCTTTCTTAATTTTTCTTACTTCTTTCTAACTACTTTCTTACTTCTTTCTTACTTCTTTCTTTCTTCTTTCTTTCTTCTTTATTTCTTCTTTCTTTCTTCTTTCTTTCTTTCTTCTTTCTTTCTTACTTCTTTCTTACTTCTTTCTTAATTCTTTCTTACTTCTTTCTTACTTCTTTCTTTCCTTCTTCTTCCTTTCTTCTTTCTTTCTTATTTCTAAATTCTTTCTAACTTCTTTCTTACTTCTTTGTTACTTCTTTCTCTCTTACTTCTTTCTTAATTCTTTCTCACTTCTTTCTAACTACTTTCTTACTTCTTTCTTACTTCTTTCTTACTTCTTTCTAACTTCTTTCTTTCTTCTTTCTTTCTTCTTTCTTTCTTCTTTCTTTCTTACTTCTTTCTTACTACTTTCTTACTTCTTTCTTAGTTCTTTCTACTTCTTTCTTACTTCTTTCTTACTTCTTTTTTCTTTCTTCTTCCTTTCTTCTTTCTTTCTTATTTATAAATTCTTTCTAACTTCTTTCTTATTTCTTTCTTACTTCTTTCTTTATTTCTTCTTTCTTCCTTCTTTCTAACTTCTTTCTTACTTCTTTCTAACTTCTTTTTTACTTATTTCTTACTTCTTTCTTACTTCTTTCCAACTTCTTTCTTTCTTCTTTCTTTCTTCTTTCTTTCTTACTTCTTTCTTACTTCTTTCTTACTTCTTTCTTTCTTACTTCTTTCTTACTTCTTTCTTACTTCTTTCTAAATTCTTTCTTTCTTCTTTCTTTCTTAATTCTTTCTTACTTCTTTCTTTCTTCTTTCTTTCTTACTTCTTTCTTACTTCTTTCTTACTTCTTTCTTTATTACTTCTTTCTTACTTCTTTCTTACTTCTTTCTAAATTCTTTCTTTCTACTTTCTTTCTTCTTTCTTTCTTACTTCTTTCTTACTTCTTTGTTACTTCTTTCTTTCTTACTTCTTTCTTAATTCTTTCTTACTTCTTTCTTTCTTTCTTCTTTCTTTCTTCTTTCTTTCTTCTTTATTTCTTCTTTCTTTCGTCTTTCTTTCTTCTTTCTTTCTTTCTTACTTCTTTCTTACTTCTTTCTTTCTTTCTTCTTTCTTACTTCTTTCTTTCTTTCTTCTTTCTTTCTTCTTTCTTTCTTACTTCTTTCTTACTTCTTTGTTACTTCTTTCTTTCTTACTTCTTTCTTAATTCTTTCTTACTTCTTTTTCTTTCTTCTTTCTTTCTTTCTTACTTTTTTTCTTACTCTTTCTTTCTTTCTTCTTCTTTCTTCTTTCTTTCTTCTTTCTTTCTTCTTTCTTTCTTCTTTCTTTCTTCTTTCTTTCTTCTTACTTCTTTCTTACTTCTTTCTTTCTTTCTTCTTTCTTTCTTCTTTCTTTCTTCTTTCTTTCTTACTTATTTCGTACTTCTTTCTTACTTATTTCTTACTTCTTTCTTACTTCTTTCTTTCTCCTCTTTCTTCTCTCTTCTTTCTTACTTCTTTCTTATTCTTTCTTACTTCTTTCTTCTTTCTTTCTTACTTCTTTCTTTCTTCTTTCTTTCTTCTTTCTTTCTTACTTCTTTATTATTCTTTCTTTCTTACTTCTTTCTTACTTCTTCTTCTTACTTCTTTCTAACTTATTTCTTTCTTCTCTCTTTCTTCTCTCTTTCTTCTCTCTTTCTTCTTTCTTCTTCTTCTTTCTTCTTTCTTTCTTACTTTTTTCTACTTATTTCTTACTTCTTTCTTACTTCTTTCTTGCTTTCTTCTTGCTTTCTTCTTTCTTTCTTCTTTCTTCTTTCTTTCTTCTTTCTTACCTCTTTCTTACTTCTTTCTTACTTCTATCTACTTCTTACTTCTAGTTCTTTCTTCTTTCTTTCTTTTTTCTTCTTTATTCTTTCTTTCTTCTTTCTTCTTTCTTTCTTCGTTCATTCTTTGTTCTTTCTTTCTTTCTTTCTTCTACCTTTTCTTCTTTCCTCCTTCTTTCTTCTCTCTTTCTTTCTTCTTTCTTTGTTCTTTCTTTCTTCATTCTTTCTTCTTTCTTTCTTCTTTCTTCTTTCTTCCTTCTTTCTTTCTTCTTTCTTTCTTCTTTCTTTCTACTTCTTTCTTACTTCTTTCTTACCTCTTTCTAAAATCTTTCTTACTTCTTTCTTACTTCTTTCTTACTTCTTTCTTACTTCTTTCTTTCTTTCTTCTTTCTTTCTTCTTTCTTTCTAATTTCTTCTTTCTTTCTTCTCTCTTTCTTCTCTCTTTCTTCTTTCTTTCTTCTTTCTTTCTTCTCACTTTCTTTTTTCATTCTTTCTTCTCTCTTTCTTTCTTCTTTCTTTCTTCTTTCTTTCTTCTTCTTCTTCTTTCTTTCTTCTTCTTTCTTTCTTCTTTCTTTCTTCTTTCTTACTTCTTTCTTACTTCTTTCTTACTTCTTTCTTTCTTACTTCTTCTTCATTCTTTCTTACTTCTTTCTAACTTCTTTCTTTCTTCTTTCTTTCTTCCTTCTTTCTTACTTCTTTCTTCCTTCTTTCTTTCTTCTTTCTTACTTCTTTCTTACTTCTTTCTTACTTCTTTCTTACTTCTTTCTTCTTTCTTTCTTACTTCTTTCTTACTTCTTTCTGCTTCTTTCTTACTTCTTTTTAACTTCTTTCTTTCTTCTTTCTTTACTAGTTCTTTCTTACTTCTCTCTTACTTCTTTCTTACTTCTTTCTTACTTCTCTCTTACTTATTTCTTTCTTCTCTCTTTCTTCTCTCTTCTTCTCTCTTTCTTCTTTCTTTCTTCTTTCTTTCTCTTTCTTTCTTCATTCTTTCTTCTTTCTTTCTTTCTTCTTTCTTTCTTCTTCTTTCTTCATTCTTTCTTCTTCTTTCTTCTTCTTTCTTTCTTCTTTCTTTCTTCTTTCTTTCTTCTTTCTTCTTCTTTCTTTCTTCTTTCTTTCTTTCTTTCTTTCTTCTTTCTTTCTTTCTTTCTTTCTTTCTTTCTTTCTTTCTTTCTTCTTTCTTCCTTTCTTTCTACTTCTTCTTCTTTCTTTCTTCTCTCTTCTTTCTTCTTTCTTCTTCTTTCTTTCTCTTTCTTTCTTCTTTCTTTCTCTTTCTTCGTCTTTCTTTCTTCTTTCTTCTCTTTCTTCTTTCTTTCTTCTTCTTTCTTCATTCTTTCTTCGTTCTTTCTATCTTTCTTTCTTCTTTCTTTCTACTTTTTTCTTTCTTTCTACTTCTTTCTTACTTCTTTCTTACTTCTTTCTTCTTTCTTCTTTATTTCTTGCTTCTTTCTTACTTCTTTCTAACTTCTTCTTCTTTCTTTCTTACTTCTTTCTTACTTCTTCTTACTTCTTTCTCACTTCTTTCTTACTTCTTTCTTTCTTCTTTCTTTCTTCTTTCTTACTTCTTTATTACTTCTTTCTTACTTCTTTCTTCTTTCTTTCTTACTTCTTTCTTACTTCTTTCGTACTTCTTTCTTACTTCTTTCTTACTTCTTTCTTACTTCTTCGTACTTCTTTCTTACTTCTTTCTTACTCTTTCTTACTTCTTTCTTCTTTCTTCTTTCTTTCTTCTTTCTTTCTTCTTTCTTTCTTACTTCTTTCTTACTTCTTCCTTACTTCTTTCTTACTTCTTTCTTCTTCTTTCTTACTTCTTCTTACTTCTTTCTTACTTCTTTCTTACTTCTTTCTTCATTCCTCCTTACTTCTTACTTCTTTCTTTCTTACTTCTTTCTTACTTCTTTCTTACTTGTTTCTTTCTTCTTTCTTTTTTCTTTCTTTCTTCTTTGTTTCTTACTTCTTTCTTCTTTCTTTCTTACTTCTTTCTTACTTCTTTCCTACTTCTTTCTTACTTCTTTCTTCTTTCTTTCTTACTTCTTTCTTACTTCTTTCTTACTTCTTTCTTTCTTCTTTCTTACTTCTTTCTTACTTCTTTCTTACTTCTTTCTTACTTCTTTCTTACTTCTTTCTTACTTCTTTCTTTCTTTGTTCTTCCTTTCTTCTTTCTTTCTTATTTCTAAATTCTTTCTAACTTCTTCTTATTTCTTTCTTACTTCTTTCTTTCTTTATTCTTTCTTACTTATTTCTTACTTCTTTCTAACTTCTTTCTTTCTTCTTTCTTCTTCTTTCTTTTTTACTTCTTTCTTAGTTCTTTGTTACTTCTTTCTTTCTTACTTCTTTCTTAATTCTTTCTTACTTCTTTCTAACTTCATTCTTACTTCTTTCATACTTCTTTCTTACTTCTTTCTAACTTCTTTCTTTCTTCTTTCTTCTTTCTTTCTTCTTTCTTCTTTCTTTCTTCTTTCTTCTTACTTCTTTCCTACTTCTTTCTTAATTCTTTCTTACTTCTTTCTTTCTTCTTTCTTACTTGTTTCTTACTTCTTTCTTACTTCTTTCTTACTTCTTTCTTACTTCTTTCTTACTTCTTTCTTACTTCTTTCTTTCTTCTTCTTTCTTAGATCTTTCTTACTTCTTTCTTACTTCTTTTTACTTCTTTCTTACTTCTCTCTTACTTATTTCTTTCTTCTCTCTTTCTTCTCTCTTTCTTCTCTCTTTCTTCTTTCTTTCTTCTTTCTTTCTTCTTTCTTTCTTACTTTTTTCTTACTTATTTCTTACTTCTTTCTTACTTCTTTCTTTCTTTATTTCTTCTTTCTTCTTTCTTTCTTCGTTCATTCTTTGTTCTTTCTTTCTTTCTTTCTTCTACCTTTCTTCTTTCCTCCTTCTTTCTTATCTCTTTCTTTCTTATTTCTTTGTTCTTTCTTCGTTCTTTCTTTCTTCTTTCTTCTTCTTTTTTTCTTCTTTCTTACTTCTTTCATACTTCTTTCTTCTTTCTTTCTTCTTTCTTTCTTCTTTCTTTCTTACTTCTTTCTTTCTTTCTTCTTTCTTTCTTCTTTCTTTCTAATTTCTTCTTTCTTTCTTCTCTCTTTCTTCTTTCTTTCTTCTTTCTTTCTTCTCACTTTCTTTCTTCATTCTTTCTTCTCTCATTCTTTCTTCTTTCTTTCTTCTTTCTTTCTTCTTTCTTTCTTCTTCCTTTCTTCTTTCTTTCTTTCTTCTTTCTTTCTTCTTTCTTTCTTCTTTCTTTCTTCTTCTTTCTTCTTTCTTTCTTCTTTCTTTCTTTCTTTCTTCTTTCTTCCTTTCTTTCTACTTCTTTCTTCTTTCTTTCTACTCTCTTTCTTTCTTGTTTCTTTCTTCTTTCTTTCTTCTTTCTTTCTTCTTTCTTTCTTTCTTCTTTCTTTCGTCTTTCTTTCTTCTTTCTTTCTTCTTTCTTTTCTTCTTTCTTTGTTCTTTCTTTCTTCTTTCTTTCTTTGTTCTTTTTTTTCTTTCTTCTTTCTTTCTACTTTCTTCTTTCTTTCTTACTTCTTTCTTACTTCTTTCTTACTTCTTTCTAACTTCTTTATTACTTCTTTCTAACTTCTTTCTTCTTTCTTTCTTACTTCTTTCTTTCTTCTTTCTTACTTCTTTCTTTCTTCTTTCTACTTCTTTATTACTTTCTTTCTTACTTCTTTCTTACTTCTTTCTTTCTTCTTTCTTACTTCTTTCTTTCTTACTTCTTTCTTCTTTCTTTCTTACTTCTTTCTTACTTCTTTCTTACCTCTTTCTTACTTTTTTCTTACTTCTTTCTTCATTCCTCCTTACTTCTTACTTCTTTCTTTCTTAATTCTTTCTTACTTCTAACTTCTTTCTTTCTTCTTTCTTTCTTCTTTCTTTCTTAATTCTTTCTTACTTCTTTCTTACTTCTTTCTTTCTTACTTCTTTCTTACTTCTTTCTTACTTCTTTCTAACTTCTTTCTTACTTCTTTCTTACTTCTTTCTTACTTCTTTCTAACTTCTTTCTTTCTTCTTTCTTTCTTCCTTCTTTCCTCTTTGTTTCTTACTTCTTTCTTCTTTCTTTCTTACTTCTTTCTTACTCTTTCTTTCTTACTTCTTTCTTACTTCTTTCTTACTTCTTTCTTACTTCTTTCTTACTTCTTTCTTTCTTCTTTCTTTCTTCTCTCTTTCTTCTCTCTTTCTTCTTCTTTCTTCTTTCTTTCTTACTTCTTTCTTACTACTTTCTTACTTTTTTCTTACTTCTTTTCTAACTTCTTTTCTTTCTTCCATCTTTCTTCTTTCTTTCTTACTTCTTTCTTACTTCTTTCTTCTTTCTTTCTTACTTCTTCTTACTTCTTTCGTACTTCTTTCTTTCTTCTTTCTTACTTCTTTATTACTTCTTTCTTACTTCTTTCTTACTTCTTTCTTTCTTCTTTCTTACTTCTTTCTTTCTTACTTCTTTCTTCTTTCTTTCTTACTTCTTTCTTACTTCTTTCTTACCTCTTTCTTACTTTTTCTACTTCTTTCTTCATTCCTCCTTACTTCTTACTTCTTTCTTTCTTAATTCTTCTTACTTCTAACTTCTTTCTTTCTTCTTTCTTTCTTCTTTCTTTCTTAATTCTTTCTTACTTCTTTCTTACTTCTTTCTTTCTTACTTCTTTCTTACTTCTTTCTTACTTCTTTCTAACTTCTTTCTTACTTCTTTCTTACTTCTTTCTTACTTCTTTCTAACTTCTTTCTTTCTTCTTTCTTTCTTCCTTCTTTCTCTTTGTTTCTTACTTCTTTCTTCTTTCTTTCTTACTTCTTTCTTACTTCTTTCCTTTCTTACTTCTTTCTTACTTCTTTCTTACTTCTTTCTTACTTCTTTCTTACTTCTTTCTTTCTTCTTTCTTTCTTCTCTCTTTCTTCTCTCTTTCTTCTTTCTTTCTTCTTTCTTTCTTACTTCTTTCTTACTACTTTCTTACTTTTTTCTTACTTCTTTCTAACTTCTTTCTTTCTTCCATCTTTCTTCTTTCTTTCTTACTTCTTTCTTACTTCTTTCTTCTTTCTTTCTTACTTCTTTCTTACTTCTTTCGTACTTCTTTCTTACTTCTTTCTACTTCTTTCTTACTTCTTTCTTCTTTCTTTCTTACTTCTTTCTTAATTCTTTCTTACTTCTTTCTTTCTTCCTCTTTCTTTCTTCTTCCTTTCTTCTTTCTATCTTCTTTCTTTCTTCTTTCTTTCTTTCTTCTTTCTTTCTTCTTTCTTTCATCTTCTTTCTTCATCTTCTTCTTCTTTCTTTCTTTCTTCTTTCTTTCTTTCTTTCTACTTTCTTTCTTCTTTCTTTCTCTCTCTTACTTTCTTCTTTCTTTCTTCTTTCTTTCTTCTTTCTTTCTTCTCTCTTTCTTTCTTCTTTCTTCTTCTTTCTTTCTACTTTCTTTCTTCTTTCTTTCTTCTTTCTTTCTTTCTTCTTTCTTCTTTGTTTCTTCTTTCTTCTTTCTTTATTCTTTCTTTCTTTCTTTCTTCTTTCTTTCTTCTTTCTTTCTTCTTTCTTTCTAACTTCTTTCTTACTTCTTTCTTACTTCTTTCTTCTTTCTTTCTTCTTTCTTTCTTCTTTCTTTCTTACTTCTTTCTTACTTCTTACTTACTTCTTTCTTACGTCTTTTTTTCTTCTTTCTTTCTTCTTTCTTCTTCTTTCTTTCTTTCTTTCTTCTTTCTTCTTTTTATCTACTTTCTTTCTTCTTTCTTTCTTCTTTCTTCTTTATTCTTACTTTCTTCTTTCTTCTTTCTTGTTCTTTCTTTCTTCTTTCTTTCTTCTTTCTTTCTTTCTTACTTCTTTCTTACTTCTTTCTTTCTTTCTTCTTTCTTTCTTCTTTCTTTCTTTCTTCTTTCTTTCTTCTTTCTTTCTTCTTTCTTTCTTACTTATTTCATACTTCTTTCTTACTTCTTTCTTCTTTCTTCTTTCTTCTTTCTTTCTTCTTTCTTTCTTCTTCTAACTTCTTCTTTCTTTCTTCTTTCTTCTTTATTTCTTCTTTCTTTCTTCTTTCTTTCTTTCTTACTTCTTTCTACTTCTTTCTTTCTTTCTTCTTCCTTTCTTCTTTCTTTCTTTCTTACTTGTTTCTTCTTTCTTTCTTTCTTCTTTCTTTCTTCTTTCTTTCTTCTTTCTTTCTTTCTTACTTCTTTCTTACTTCTTTCTTTCTTTCTTCTTTCTTTCTTCTTTCTTTCTTTCTTTCTTTCTTCTTTCTTTCTTCTTCTTTCTTACTTATTTCATACTTCTTTCTTACTTCTTTCTTTCTTTCTTCTTTCTTCTTTCTTTCTTATTTCTTACTTCTTTCTAACTTCTTTCTTTCTTTCTTCTTTCTCTTTCTTCTTATTTCTTTCTTCTTTCTTTCTTCATCTTTCTTCTTCTTTCTTTCTTACTTCTTTCTTACTTCTTTCTTTCTTTCTTCTTTCTTCTTTCTTTCTTCTTTCTTTCTTCTTTCTTTCTTACTTCTTTCTTACTTCTTTCTTACTTCTTTCTTACTTCTTTCTTACTTCTTTCTTTCTTCTCTCTTTCTTCTTTCTTCTCTCTTTCTTCTTTCTTTCTTCTTTCTTTCTTCTTTCTTTCTTCTTTCTTACTTCTTTCTTTCTTCTTTCTTTCTTCTTTCTTTCTTAATTCTTTCTTACTTCTTTCTTACTTCTTTCTTTCTTACTTCTTTCTTACTTCTTTCTTACTTCTTCTAACTTCTTTCTTACTTCTTTCTTACTTCTTTCTTACTTCTTTCTAACTTCTTTCTTTCTTCTTTCTTTCTTCCTTCTTTCCTCTTTGTTTCTTACTTCTTTCTTCTTTCTTTCTTACTTCTTTCTTATTCTTTCTTTCTTTCTTCTTTCTTACTTCTTTCTTACTTCTTTCTTACTTCTTTCTTACTTCTTTCTTTCTTCTTTCTTTCTTCTCTCTTTCTTCTCTCTTTCTTCTTTCTTTCTCTTCTTTCTTACTTCTTTCTTACTTCTTTCTTACTTTTTTCTTACTTCTTTCTAACTTCTTTCTTTCTTCCATCTTTCTTCTTTCTTCTTACTTCTTTCTTACTTCTTTCGTACTTCTTTCTTACTTCTTTCTTACTTCTTTCTTACTTCTTTCTTCTTTCTTTCTTACTTCTTTCTTAATTCTTTCTTACTTCTTTCTTTCTTCCTCTTTCTTTCTTCTTCCTTTCTTCTTTCTATCTTCTTCCTTTCTTCTTTCTTTCTCTCTTTCTTCTCTCTTCTTTCTTACTTCTTCTTACTTCTTTCTTACTTCTTTCTTCTTTCTTTCTTACTTCTTTCTTTCTTCTTTCTTTCTTCTTTCTTTCTTACTTCTTTATTACTTCTTTCTTTCTTACTTCTTTCTTACTTCTTTCTTACTTCTTTCTAACTTATTTCTTTCTTCTCTCTTTCTTCTCTCTTTCTTCTCTCTTTCTTCTTTCTTTCTTCTTTCTTTCTTCTTTCTTTCTTACTTTTTTCTTACTTATTTCTTACTTCTTTCTTACTTCTTTCTTGCTTTCTTCTTGCTTTCTTCTTTCTTTCTTCTTTCTTCTTTCTTTCTTCTTTCTTACTTCTTTCTTACTTCTTTCTTACTTCTATCTTACTTCTTACTTTCTACTTTCTTTCTTCTTTCTTTCTTTTTTCTTCTTTATTCTTTCTTTCTTCTTTCTTCTTTCTTTCTTCGTTCATTCTTTGTTCTTTCTTCTTTCTTTCTTCTACCTTTCTTCTTTCCTCCTTCTTTCTTCTCTCTTTCTTTCTTCTTTCTTTGTTCTTTCTTTCTTCTTTCTTTCTTCTTTCTTCTTTCTTCCTTCTTTCTTTCTTCTTTCTTTCTTCTTTCTTTCTTACTTCTTTCTTACTTCTTTCTTACCTCTTTCTAAAATCTTTCTTACTTCTTTCTTACTTCTTTCTTACTTCTTTCTTACTTCTTTCTTTCTTTCTTCTTTCTTTCTTCTTTCTTTCTAATTTCTTCTTTCTTTCTTCTCTCTTTCTTCTCTCTTTCTTCTTTCTTTCTTCTTTCTTTCTTCTCACTTTCTTTTTTCATTCTTTCTTCTCTCTTTCTTTCTTCTTTCTTTCTTCTTTCTTTCTTCTTTCTTTCTTCTTTCTTTCTTCTTCTTTCTTTCTTCTTTCTTTCTTCTTTCTTACTTCTTTCTTACTTCTTTCTTACTTCTTTCTTTCTTACTTCTTTCTTCATTCTTTCTTACTTCTTTCTAACTTCTTTCTTTCTTCTTTCTTTCTTCCTTCTTTCTTACTTCTTTCTTCCTTCTTTCTTTCTTCTTTCTTACTTCTTTCTTACTTCTTTCTTACTTCTTTCTTACTTCTTTCTTCTTTCTTTCTTACTTCTTTCTTACTTCTTTCTTGCTTCTTTCTTACTTCTTTTTAACTTCTTTCTTTCTTCTTTCTTTACCAGTTCTTTCTTACTTCTCTCTTACTTCTTTCTTACTTCTTTCTTACTTCTCTCTTACTTATTTCTTTCTTCTCTCTTTCTTCTCTCTTTCTTCTCTCTTTCTTCTTTCTTTCTTCTTTCTTTCTTCTTTCTTTCTTCATTCTTTCTTCTTTCTTTCTTTCTTCTTTCTTTCTTCTTTCTTTCTTCATTCTTTCTTCTTCTTCTTTCTTCTTCTTTCTTCTTCTTTCTTTCTTCTTTCTTTCTTCTTTCTTTCTTCTTTCTTTCTTCTTTCTTTCTTTCTTTCTTTCTTTCTTTCTTTCTTTCTTTCTTTCTTTCTTTCTTTCTTTCTTTCTTTCTTTCTTTCTTTCTTCTGTCTTCCTTTCTTTCTACTTTCTTTCTTCTTTCTTTCTTCTCTCTTTCTTTCTTCTTTCTTTCTTCATTCTTTCTTCTTTCTTTCTTCTTTCTTTCTTCATTCTTTCTTCGTTCTTTCTATCTTTCTTTCTTCTTTCTTTCTACTTTCTTCTTTCTTTCTTACTTCTTTCTTACTTCTTACTTCTTTCTTCTTTCTTCTTTATTTCTTGCTTCTTTCTTACTTCTTTCTAACTTCTTTCTTCTTTCTTTCTTACTTCTTTCTTACTTCTTTCTTACTTCTTTCTCACTTCTTTCTTGCTTCTTTCTTTCTTTTTTCTTTCTCTTTCTTACTTCTTTATTACTTCTTTCTTACTTCTTTCTTCTTTCTTTCTTACTTCTTTCTTACTTCTTTCGTACTTCTTTCTTACTTCCTTTCTTACTTCTTTCTTACTTCTTTCGTACTTCTTTCTTACTTCTTTCTTACTTCCTTACTTCTTTCTTCTTTCTTCTTTCTTTCTTCTTTCTTTCTTCTTTCTTTCTTACTTCTTTCT
Source organism: Columba livia (assembly GCF_036013475.1). Taxonomy (NCBI): domain Eukaryota; kingdom Metazoa; phylum Chordata; class Aves; order Columbiformes; family Columbidae; genus Columba; species Columba livia. The sequence continues at coordinate 231,577 of NW_027043280.1, forward strand.
TACTTCTTCCTTACTTCTTTCTTACTTCTTTCTTACTTCTTTATTCTTTCTTTCTTACTTCTTTCTTACTTCTTTCTTACTACTTTCTTACTTCTTTCTTCATTCCTCCTTACTTCTTACTTCTTTCTTTCTTACTTCTTTCTTACTTCTTTCTTACTTGTTTCTTTCTTCTTTCTTTTTTCTTTCTTTCTTCTTTGTTTCTTACTTCTTTCTTCTTTCTTTCTTACTTCTTTCTTACTTCTTTCCTACTTCTTTCTTACTTCTTTCTTCTTTCTTTCTTACTTCTTTCTTACTTCTTTCTTACTTCTTTCTTTCTTCTTTCTTACTTCTTTCTTACTTCTTTCTTACTTCTTTCTTACTTCTTTCTTACTTCTTTCTTTCTTTGTTCTTCCTTTCTTCTTTCTTTCTTATTTCTAAATTCTTTCTAACTTCTTTCTTATTTCTTTCTTACTTCTTTCTTTCTTTATTCTTTCTTACTTATTTCTTACTTCTTTCTAACTTCTTTCTTTCTTCTTCTTTCTTCTTTCTTTTTTACTTCTTTCTTAGTTCTTTGTTACTTCTTTCTTTCTTACTTCTTTCTTAATTCTTTCTTACTTCTTTCTAACTTCATTCTTACTTCTTTCATACTTCTTTCTTACTTCTTTCTAACTTCTTTCTTCTTCTTTCTTCTTTCTTTCTTCTTTCTTCTTTCTTTCTTCTTTCTTTCTTACTTCTTTCCTACTTCTTTCTTAATTCTTTCTTACTTCTTTCTTTCTTCTTTCTTACTTGTTTCTTACTTCTTTCTTACTTCTTTCTTACTTCTTTCTTACTTCTTTCTTACTTCTTTCTTACTTCTTTCTTTCTTCTTTCTTTCTTAGATCTTTCTTACTTCTTTCTTACTTCTTTTTACTTCTTTCTTACTTCTCTCTTACTTATTTCTTTCTTCTCTCTTTCTTCTCTCTTTCTTCTCTCTTTCTTCTTTCTTTCTTCTTTCTTTCTTCTTTCTTTCTTACTTTTTTCTTACTTATTTCTTACTTCTTTCTTACATCTTTCTTTCTTTATTTCTTCTTCTTCTTTCTTTCTTCGTTCATTCTTTGTTCTTTCTTTCTTTCTTTCTTCTACCTTTCTTCTTTCCTCCTTCTTTCTTATCTCTTTCTTTCTTATTTCTTTGTTCTTTCTTCGTTCTTTCTTTCTTCTTTCTTTCTTCTTTTTTTCTTCTTTCTTACTTCTTTCATACTTCTTTCTTCTTTCTTTCTTCTTTCTTTCTTACTTCTTTCTTTCTTTCTTCTTTCTTTCTTCTTTCTTTCTAATTTCTTCTTTCTTTCTTCTCTCTTTCTTCTTTCTTTCTTCTTTCTTTCTTCTCACTTTCTTTCTTCATTCTTTCTTCTCTCATTCTTTCTTCTTTCTTTCTTCTTTCTTTCTTCTTTCTTTCTTCTTCCTTTCTTCTTTCTTTCTTTCTTCTTTCTTTCTTCTTTCTTCTTCTTTCTTTCTTCTTTATTTCTTCTTTCTTTCTTCTTTCTTTCTTTCTTTCTTCTTTCTTCCTTTCTTTCTACTTTCTTTCTTCTTTCTTTCTACTCTC